>NC_051159.1:62805047-62866035 GCF_013339745.2 Dermacentor silvarum | reverse complement strand
ACAAGCTGTACAATACAAAACGGGTAAGTTTACTTCATCAAATTTCGCTTCCATAAAGCACCTACATCGACCAGAAGCTGCAGTAACAATGATGACAAAGTTGCAGCCAGTCAGAAGAGCAGGGTCAGCAAAATCGTGGAAACAGTGAACACGACTCCACTAGAATCATGTTCTAGTCCTACCTCGACTGCAATTTTTTTTTTCCTTTTATGCCACATAAGTGTTGCTGTTTTGTGCAATGCCTTTGTCAACAGCCGAGCACACAAATAAATATGAACTTGTACAACGTAGTACGAATCTTCCTGCAGACCTTTCACGGTACTCTGGCGCCATCGAATTATACAAAAATAGGTTCAGTCTTCAAACCTCGATATTTTGTTTGCATTTGAAAATGATGGTACAGGTCCTGCGCAAGGGCGAAACCCATGCAAACGAGAACGTGCCAGCACAACCAACCATCTGCACTTAATACATGAGGAATGCAAGGTAAAGACAGCGGCAGGAGGGGGGGGGGGGGCACACTTGTTCAGAATTTCACCTATGTGCACTAACCACTCTTAACAACGTGTGCATTAATTGGGGCTTATCTTGTCCCACCACCATAATCGTAGCACCTAACACTCAGATTATGCGTTTCAATACATCAAAACGGTAACCCATTAATCGCGAGCATGATGTTGCGGTATGCGAAATGGTCTGAGCTAGAGACGGTACACGTTCACAAGGGGCTCTTCGGCTGAGCATCACAAGCGACGTTTTGGCACCATGAATGCTGACAACACACTGCGTCGTTAATTTGAACCGTTTTACTCACCACTTTGCGATTATAGAGTTTTCATATGCCCCCATAGCGACAGAGAAAACACGTTTCACGACTGTAGAACACGGCAGCGCAACAAATGCAGCAGGCGCGTCTACATCGCGGCTGTGTTTCAAGTTGTGCAGCCGTGCAGCCAGCGTAGCTAGGGGCGAATGGACCTAGTGGCGTCACAGAACACCCATGTGGCGTATCCGGCGTGGTACCTAGGCAAAGGCGATCCTTAGGGAGCAAAAGTGCCCAGATCCGAGGCGTCGCCGTATTTCAAGTTCTCCCGAGCGGCGGCGCCACAGTCGAGGGCCCAGCTGCCCTGGAAAATGAATTACGCGCGCGGTAGCGCTGAGTCACAGGTTGGTGCCTAGGCGTGATAATATTTCTTTAATAGTTTTTATTTACAAGTTGTAATAACATTTCATCATTTCGTATTGTCGGCGCCTCCAGGACACCAAAGGGGCAACGGGAACACCACAGCTAAAACTCGGGCTGGCCCTTGTGTTGGGGCTCGCCAAAGCCAGCGCGTCCTACGTGAGACCTACGCTCTCAATCTATCGTCGCGACGAGGAAAAGCACCCCGCGACTTCTGCAACATACCGTACACGTGCGAGGAGAATTATGGAGCGCCAACGAGGAATCTGCCTAACTATTGTCTGCCATGGAAGTGGAAGAAGAAATGGCTTTTATACTTCTACCTACTTGTTTTCTAGAAATTGACAATAGAGATTTCTAGAATAGGGTCCCCAAACGTTTTGGGGCCCCAAAGAAATAGCGTCGACACCACTGCGCATGTGCGAGACGCTAACTGCGTTTGGGTTTTGCGTTGGGCACGCTATTTCGCCGATTTAGCGGGAGCCCCAAAAGCAGCCCCAAAAGTTTTGCGTCAACAAACATGGCGGCACCCATCGAAGCGGTGGCTCTCCGAGTACCAAACTCAGCTTGATTCGTGGTAATGCGTGAAGTTCATAAGCTAGGAGAAGTGACTGCGGTTATCGCTTTCTCTCAACTAACGTGTGTAATGAAGATTGATTCATTAGACGCCGCTGATTCTGAATTCGATTGTCGATTTCATGCTTGGCTGGTGAAGGCACGTCAAGTTGGTTACTCAAAATTAGGCGCTATAAATCGCTTGCTGCTAACAGAATAACATCTTAATTGCAAGAGCAATTGCAATTAAACGCAAAACCACGAAAGTCAAAATTACCCTTTCTATCATAAAATGGTATAGTTTATTTTAATATTTAGAATAGTTTTTCTTTGGCACCGTAGTGGCGCTGCAAGCGCAAGACGATATTCGCAAACGCAAAGCCCTATTCTAAAACTCATCACTTTTGCAGGCCCCAACGCTAACACCCGCAAAGCTCTTTGGGGCCCCAAACTTTTGGGGCCCCTATTCTAAAACTCTCTAATGAATAAACGGAAGACGCGGACACCTCGGAAACGGCGGTGGTGGGTTCGCCTGGCTTTGCAAAAGCGCGAGAAGTTGGGTCACGCCAAGGCTTCGTTGCCGCACCTCCAGTCGCGCGACGTTGAATACTATCGCGAGTATTGCTGACAGTACGTTTTAGTGCCACTCTTGTCGTAGAGCAAGGGCTGGTTCTTGATCGCGTCGATCAGCATTACAGCCTACACTTTTGGTGCCATGTTCAATTTTACGACCGGTTGTTTACATGCTAGTGTAGCTTCCAGTGAAGCAGAACGACTTTCCGTCGCGTTTCCGCTTCGCCATGGCGAAAAAAATCGGCCCGAGACCAATTTGGCTCGCAGCCTGTTTTTCTGCCTGTTTTGCCACCTAGGCGGGCGGATTTTTGCAAGATTTTGCCGCTTCCGACAGCTTCGAGACCAAGTGTGAACGTAGCCTAAGATCCTGCGCGAGCGCGGCCTAACCGGCACCTGAAGGGAAGCGGCGGAAATGTATACCGGAGATTTCGACCACCTGGGGTCTTTAACGTGCACCTAAATCTAAGTAAACGGGCCTCGAGCGTTCTCGCCATCAAAAATGCGGCTGCCGCATTTGTTGCTTCAGAATGCGGCCGCCACATTTTCGCCCAAAACTTCACAGACTGTCAAAGCCTTAACAAACACTGTGACAGTTTTTTCCATATTCAGACATGATTCTCTGTAAATTACCAACCCAAACGGAAGCGCCCGGGAATGAATTGTGATAGTAGCACCGGTTTCATGAATTATGTCAGCGCGAAGCGACGAGAAAAAAGGGTGGATAAGTGGGGGGGGGGGGGGGGGGGGGGGGGGGGGGTGGGGTTGCGGAAAAAATTTCGGGGGGGGGGGGGGGGTTTTGAACCCCCCCCCCCCTGGCTACGACACTGGTAATGAGGCTGAAGTGGTCGCACGGTGTGTGCAAACATCTTGCCTGACAGCGGACCCGCGCAAGATTCTGATGAAAATCACCAATGTATTCTTGAACCCATTGGTCATGGAACCGAAGTACTCGTGCACTGTTGGATGGTCGGAAAAGTACAAGCACGTTTCTGCTGCTTTGAGTCACTGTTAAGGCAAGGATAGATAGTCCGGTGTTTCGAGCGTGCGAGACAGCGGCCGGCGAAGTTGGATACGTCACGCTGGCCTCGCCAGGATTGCCGAAATCTTACAAGCTGCTCAGTTTGGCACGTTTAACATGGCCCGCAGCAGCGCACCGACTTGCTCGATCAGCTGTTGCCGCTGTACATGCGGATAAATGCGCAGCCGGCGCGAACTTTCTCATTGTTGTTGCCTTAACACATTTTCGTTCGGCGAAGGCGCAAACTCTGCACGCTCTTTTCAGTCCAGAGAGCAAGCGAACCTAAAATCAAGCTTTGCACTTTATCGCGAGCATGCACTACGAATCTGTGGCGAACCTTTCTCGCTACTTTTGCGTTCCTGTTATCTATTTTACATTCAAGATTTGCGCAACGTGACTGTTGCTTCGCTTAGGTGTAGTTATTCCAGTAGTTGGCGCATTGTTTCTCTCGTAGAGAACAATACGATAAATAAGAAACCGAAAGATCTGCTTACTACAATAAAAACACATTTGCACACCATGTACAGCGGTGAGCACTGTTAGGGTGAACACGCGAGCGCGTGGCCGACGGCACTATCAGCGCCGCGTAACAGCCATCGTTGGAAACATTGCACATGCGCAGCATGTGCTTTGCGAAACACTCTTTCCACCGCGCGCATCACGTCATCGATACGCTTGTTCGTCGTCTGCTAGCCGCATTTTTTGTTCGCTGAGCTGATACCTTCTGCATTTCAAGGTCCATCTGGATTGAAGATTGGCGCGTGAAGGAAAAAAGTGAGTGTAAGAGGGATAATTATTAAACTTTTTATTCAAGAAAATTGCACTTTTGCAATTCAAGTTAAACAAGACCATGAGAACAAATATAAAAACATGAGCAAATCTAATAGCGAGTCATGTGACCACTTACAGCAACGACTGCAGCTATTCTGGACGGTAACGAGTCGTAAAGTGATCGAACATATTCCCGATCGGCTTTCAGCCTTTCCCACTCGTTGCTGACTTGCGCCCACAACTGGTCCGAAGTCGCGGAATAAAGGGGCTTCCTTGCCAAAGAAGCTTTCAGACGGCCCCACACGTTTTCTATCACATTCAGGTCCGCTCCTTTCGGAGGCCATTCCAGTAGCTGCATGTGCTGCTCCGCCTGGAACTCCTTGACAGCCCGCGCCGTGTGTATCGGTGACCGGTCCTGTTGGAACAGGTAATCACCGTCTGGGAATAAACTGCTCGCATATGGCAACAGCACATTGTTCAAAATGTTGCAGTATTGTTCCGACGATAAGTGTCCACGTATACGTTGCAGGGGCCCTAAACCATATCTTGAAACAGCACCCCACACGTTCACACTCGATCTCCCACTGGCAGAAACACCTTGCACGTTGTCCGGGTCGTTCCTGCGTGGCATTGTGACGTTAACTAAAACAATTGCTTTTCAAAGCAGGAAGTTTGCCTCACCGTGTGCCTGGTAGTCTCCAAACACGCAATCTTTGGTCTTGTCGCGTCGAAAACGTCGACTCATCCGAAAAGATGACGCGACCCCCACTCTTCTGATGTCCATGCTTCGTGCAGCTCAGCGAACTGCCGTCGTGCGTCCTTGTTTGCCGCCGTTAGTAGTGGCTTCTGCGCTGCGACGCGACTGCGAAGGCCCGCAGTACGCAGGCGACGTCGAACAGTGGTGTCCGAAACGTCCAAATCCAAGTCCTCGCGTATTGCTGGGGCTGGCAAGAAAGGGTTACGAACAGCAGCTGCAACTATGAGGGCGTCTTCATCGTCTGTGGTAGCTTTAGGGCGGGGCGCGCGGGGTGCATCCTGAATGCGACCTTCATACTTGTAGGCTTGAATTATCCTGTTCACAGTCTTCAGGGGCCTATTAACTAAAGCGCCAATATACCGCTGGGAATAACCTTTCAGGGAAAGATCGACAATTGAGCGCCGTTCATCATCGGGAACCCTAGCCATAATACGATCTGGCGACAGAATGAACGGCTGCGAAAGATGTTTGGTTGTTTTATATACGGCGTTGCATGCACAACAACTTTGAAGGGAACGAATAGACACGCCCCCATAGATATACAAGTTTTTTTGTCTTGTTCTGTTCAAGCACAGATGTTTAAAGAAATCTTAAAATGCAGGATGCATGGGCTTAGAAAACAAAAATGCGGCTAGCAGACGACGAACAAGTGCATTCATGACGTCATGCGCGCGGTGGAACAATTATTTCGCGGAAGGCGTGATGCGCATGCGCAATGTTTCCAGTGATGACCGTAACGGGGCGCTGACAGTGCCGTCGGCCACGCGCTCGCGTGTTCACCCTAACAGTGCTCACCGCTGTACATGTATGGCTTGTGCTGCGTGGCCTGACCATGATTGATTACTCCCCGCTGTCTACGAACATGTCGCTTATGGCTGCTGTGTAAACTAATGAAATAAAACAAATGTTTCTATGTAAATTAATGTTAACTAAGCTACTGCATTATGAATCTAATTAATTTTCATGTTATTCTATAATTTACGTATCCTGCACTTTAAGTGGCCAGAACTGTGTTCGCCTCTGAACTGCCAATTTCCTTCAGACACTGATAAGAGATACAATTGCTTTGATAATTACGTATTTTCAAATGAGCACCTACTAATTTGCACTAGTTACACGGGTAGCGTGTCCAGGTCGCAAGGAAGGCGTACCGCTATGCCACCCCATAGTTATTTTTCATACTGGCGCGTACATGCTGTGCTTACATAGAACGATTTACCGACGTACGTTACCCGGGAGTACCTGAAACTCCGATGTAACGATCGATTTCCGCTGATATGTACCATACTCGGTAGTTCCACGTGGCGCGCCGCATGTATCCGATATAACAGCTTTAATGAAGGAAAGCTTGAGTACCGCGGCGACATTTGCATCATAAACTGCATTACCATGCCGGCTATCACATGAAACTGCTTGTTGCAGCACGCATACGCTGAACGTTATCACGATGGCAGTATAACAACCTCAACGCAAACTTCCTGAAATTCGCTGTAGCGCTTTACTGCAAACAGTACAAGCAACAGTATCGCGTTCTCTTCACACAAACAACAAACCGACCCTCGCCTGAAGAAAAAAAAAAATGAAAACTTTCTCGAGTAAGATGTTGAGCATATAACAATTGCCGTTGTCGCAGCTTATGATAAGATTCGCAATCCATGTGGCTCTTCGACGCCGCAAAACTGCAAAACGCAGCATAATTCCCCGGCTATGCGGAGTTCCGTTGATGATGGCGCGTACCCGCTCGCAGTGCGAAGGCTACGGACGGAGCATCTGCTCCGACGCTCCCACCTCCGTACGAGGTTTCCGGTGCTCGCCGCTAGGTGTCGCATGAATGGCTGGAGTCGCCAGCTTGGAGGAAGGCGTACCGCCAGTCGCCAGCCTGGAGCCTTTGCCTTTGTAGAATGGCTCATCTACAAAGGCAAAGGAGATAAGGATAACACGAGCTCGTACAGGCCAGTTAGAGTAACGTCGGTGATATATAGAATGGCAATGCAAGCCATAAAATTAGAACTGTCGAAGTGGGTGGAGGAAAACGATGTATTGGGGGAACTACAGAATGGGTTCAGGCCAGGCAGACGCTTAGAAGACAATATGTTTGTACTAACTCAGTGCATAGAGATTTCAGTAGCTCAGAAAAGACCTTTATGGATAGCATTCCTAGATATTAAAGGAGCTTATGACAACGTAGACAGGGAATTGTTGTGGGATATTCTTCAATACGAATTGGCATAGATGACGATTTCGTGGAGCTGCTAAAGGAGATATATCGAGACAACCAAGTACAAGTGGTTTGGGAAGGCCGAAAAGGAAATGAAAAATAGTGGGAATTCACCAAGGATTGAAGCAAGGATGCCCTCTGTCACCATTGTTGCTCACGCTTTACGTCAAGGGTATAGAAACACGACTGGAAAACAGCGAATTAGGTTTCGATTTATCCTACATGCGTAATGGACAAATGGTGCAACAGAAGGTCCCTGGACTGATGTACGCAGACGACATTGTGCTACTAGCGGACAATAAAAAAGATCTACAGATACTTGCGAATATCTGTGGGAACGCAGCGACAAATCTAGGCCTTAAGTTTAGCACAGAGAAATCAGGGATTATGATCTTTAATGAACACACGAGTAACTTCGTGGTGTCAATTCAACAGCAAGTAATACCCATAGTGAAGCAATATAAGTACCTCGGCGTACACATAAATGAAGGAAAGAATTACTCAAGCAACCACCAAGATAATCTGAAAATAAAGGGGAAGCGGAATGCAGCAATAATGAAACACAGAGCACTATGGGGCCACAATAAGTATGAGGTGGTGCGTGGAATCTGGAAAGGAGCAATGGTGCCAGCGCTAACATTTGCAAATGCCTTTATATGCTTAAAATCGGATATATTGGCGGGTTTGGAAGTTAACCAAAGATCACTAGGCCGGTTGGCTTTGGGAGCACACGGTAATACGACAAATGAGGCAGTGCAGGGTGACATGGGTTGGGCCTCTTTTGAAGTCAGAGAAGCACAGAACAAAATTAGTTTTGAAGAAAGGCTCAGGAACATGGATGAAAATAAATGGGTGGCTAAAGTGCACAAGTATCTCTACATGAAAAGCGTGGACACAGAATGGAGGAAGAGGTCAAGGAAGTTGGCAACCAAGTACAGGATAATCGAAACTGTAAATAGACAACCAGGGGTCATCAGAAAGAAAGTGAGAGAAATAGAGACCGTGAATTGGATGCAATGAATGGAAACAAAAAGGACAATGGAGATTTACAAGAATGAGAAGAAAGAAATTAGAAGGGAAAATTTGTACGATAACACAAAGGGCAGTGTCTTGCTATTTGAGGCTCGAGTCGGTTGCCTAAGAACGAAAACATATCGGAACAAATATTCGGAACTAGATGAGACATGTGTATGCTGCAGTAAAGATCCAGAGACCACTCAGCACATCCTAATGGAATGCGACGGGATCCACCCAGCGAGAACCGTAGGTAACGTGCAACTCCCAGAATCGCTTGGGTTTAAAGTGGAAGGAAACATAAACAGATCAGCCGTAGAGATCAGCAAGAGACGATTAGAGTACTGGTGGAAAAAAAGCAGGGAAAAGATGGATACGACCTGATCTCTTAAAATCATAGGCAGCGGTACAAGGTAAATTTTTGAAAAATAAAAATAATGAGAGGTATACAAAAATGCTAGATAAAGAACATGTATAGTATACCTGATTAAATCAAGCAGGCTAGGTGACTATTTGTCGCCGCCCCGTTTCAAAGGGGATGCCAATAAACATCATCATCATCATCATCATCATCATCATCATCGCGAATAGCCGTTTGTAGCCGTTCCGAGAAGTTTTCAAAACGTTTTTGTGTTTCGTGGGACGGGCGCACCCACGAGCGTCGCGTTTTCTTCGGAGGCTTCCGCGCTGCCACAGCTGACACCCCGGCGGAGCACATCAGCACAGGGACGACGTCTTCCTGTTCGCTCGAATCAAAATCCAGCCATCGCTCGAATCAAAATCCATGGCTGTTTCCGGAACGCGAAACCAATTTACACAGTGCCAGCGAAGTGCGCGCTAACTGCGTAGATCCCTAGAATTCTCGCTGAAGAACGAGAATGTCCGGGATTGCGACTTGCAGGTCGCGCTCAGCCGGGCTTGCCGGTGTGAACATCAGTCGCCTTCGGTCGCTTTTTGTTCGCGAGTCGCGAATGGTCGCGCGACCTCCTCAAGTCGCCGGTGTGAATGAGCCTTTAAGCAGCGCAGGAGCGTTTTGCGACTGCCGCCACTTTATGATCAGGAGCAGAACGCCTGCAGGTACCACCGAGGTATCAGTCGTCAGATGAATTTTGCTTTACTCTTTGAGTGTGCTCACTTAATCGGTAATCTAAGCACCGATCACTCTGACTGTTGTAAAACTTTTTTTTACATGGTAATACATTCAGTTTTCGTAAGAGCTGGGCCTGAGACCTGAGCCTCCCCTACTGTTTTTTTTTTTTTTTTCATAAGCACTCGATGCAGAACGCTGACAACCACTGAGTCCCCAGTGCTCTATGTTTATGGCACATACAAAAAATGTTTACGCCTTAAGGGGTGCTTTTGATTTGTCCCATAGATTTGTCCATTACTCATAAATGTGTAAAAAATTTAACTGTGTGCACAAACACGCACACTTTGCTTGTTAAAACAACGTGTACATGATGGGTATTTCACAGTGTAGAGCATTCCGCTCACTAGTTACAGTATCGTATTCCACATTCAGTGAACTTAAATGCGAAATAAGTTAACAAGCGAGCACTATTATCGTAGCATCACACGCTGCTCACAGATTCACACCATGTCTACATACAATGATTGGCGTTGAGAGGGCTCTCTCTCCAACGCCATATAGCTCTAGAAGGACACGATGGGCGCTATAAGGGTGTTATTACGGGTGTAAAAAACTGGAAGGCGCCCTTTTACACACCCATACATCCATACACGTGCACTGATCCAATGTTTTGTAACTGCCATTGTGATTCGCTAAAAGGCAGCTAGCAGAAGAAGACGAGAAACGCGTGAGCAGTGTCGCGAAGGAAGGTTTTTAGGCCCTTGCTAAATTCTTAAATTTTATATGACTTCATTCCTCTAGCCATTCTAAAATTTTCAAAAGTGATACTTTTTAGACTCCGATAATTTTTCTTAAATCACCCGATTCTTGGCCAATCCCCAATAGTGGGTATGAGCCACTCTAGAAGGCAAGCAAACAAGCAAGCAAGCAAGGTTTGAGGCAACAACAACAAGGCTGGATGCTGCAGGTCAAGACTGAGGCATGCTGACTATGACTGCGTGGCTGCATCAACCCCCTCACCTTCCCAATTGCAGGGAACATGGAGAGGTCAATGCATGCCTGCCGACCAAACAATCTTTACATTTCTTCTTATTTGCATTCGTTTTTCTTGCCACTGCGACGGAAACGACAAGTAGAGAGGAGGGGGGGAGGGAAGGGTGGTCAGAAAGGGAAGCTATGGCTAGGGTGGCTAGCCACCCTACTATGGCTTGGGTCCTTGCAGGGTGCCTCGATGCCAGCGCCGCGCGGACATCGAGGCACCGCTGGCATCGAGGCACCCTAGGTTCTTGCCGACTCCGTGCGGCGGTCTATGAGGTGGATGAACTGTAATGATGAACGTTCACTGATGGCAACGCGGGTTCGTAACCACCAAGTCATTTCCCGCCTGATTTGTTGAGCTCTGTACTCGCATAATGTTGCAAATAAAGCCTAATTCTATTTGTGTTCGAATATCAAATGCACTTGCAAGGGCTAGGTCACGCGTCACTTCCGGCAAGCGGTAATGGTGGCGTTTTTTTTTTCCTTTTTTCAGTCTGGGTAATAAAGTGGCATGGGCTAATTGGTTACTCATACTGGTAATACACAGCGCGAGAAGAAACACGGGGACGAGTAGGTGGATAGTAAAATGACGATGTCGTCTGCTAGCGACTTCCGGCCGGTTCGAGGGTGAGCACTTCTGTTGCTTCGTTCAGCCTTGTCAGCAGTTCTTACAGTGCGATTTCCCGCTGTTCGCGAAAAAAAAAAAAAAAACGCTTCAGAAACGTGTTTATGGTTGGCTGCTCGGCATTACGGTATGCGAACTCTTCCGTGAAAGGGGAAAAAAAAGATGTTTCGTTTTCCATGGAATGAAGCGCACAAACGTAAATTTGCCGTCAAACATAGGTCGACAGTGCGGGAGAATACTCACTCACACTCACTCACCATAATTTTTTCCAGGCCCCGCACTCACTCACGTTCACACTCACCTCCACTCACACTCACAGCACTCATTCGCATTCGCACTCACTTCCAGTCACACTCACTGGCGCTCACTCGCACTCACCTCCACTCACACTCACGGCCACTCACTCACACTCGCACTCACCTGCACTTACACTCACTGGCACTCACTCGCGCTCGTACTCACCTCCACCCACACTCACTGGTACTCACTCTCACTCGCACTCACCTCCACTCACACTCACTGGCACTCACTCGCACTCGCACTCACCTGCACTCACACTCACTGGCACTCACTCGCACTCACCTGCACTCACAATCAATGGCACTCACGCACACTCGCACTCATCTGCACTCACGCACACTCGCACTCATCTGCACTCACACTCACTGGCACTCACTTGCACTCGCACTCACTCGCACTCACCTCCACTCACACTCACTGGCACTCACTCACACTCACTCGATCTCACCCCTTTGAAATGAGTGCGAGTGTGAGTGAGTGCACTCATGAGTCACTGTGCCGATCTATACCGCTCACAATTCGTGTATATTCATAACGAAGCTTCCAGTTTAGCACCTGTTGCATCGGGAGTGCGCCAAGGCAGTGTTTTGGACCCAGTTGTATTTTAATATACATAAAATATTATCTATCTCTCCCGCTCTGCTTATTTATATAAGGAGCCTGTACGTGTATGTTTAAGAGGGAAGCAGGAAGAAAATGAGGAGCCATTCCACCCTCTGAAGGCGGATGACCAGCGAAGGTGTAGCAAATCACACGGTATTAAGCGCCTTCACTCAGTAGAAGCCATGGCAAAATTTGCCGGTCATCACTTGGATATGTCTGCCATCAGCGCTCCAGCCCATAGATATTCCTTGGCGTATTAAAGATAATGTCGCAGTTTCGGCCGAAAGGCGAAGCTTCGATTGCGATAGCAAATTAATAGAGAGCTATACGAAGCAAGGATAGTAGTTTAATGGGCCGTATAAACTTGTAAACATTCGCCTACTAACTAAACAGAAAAGCATGGTACGTGTCAGGTGCGCACAGGTAAACATGAACGCATCTTGCTCGATGACAGCGGAAACTCTTCAGAACGCTGGAGTAAGGAGGCGCAGCTATAGCCGCGAGCGAATTGACCTTCGTGCCGCCTCTCGCTTCAAAGCGAACTAAACGTCGAAAACACAGCGCATACGAAGTTACCAGCTCTAGTTGAACATTGTTCACGTCGCAAATCGCTTTGAAGAGGAGGCCCGCGCGGGCGCGCACTTTTTCCACGTAGCAGATCGCTTTCGAGGTACGACACCCACGCCACCCTACCCACGCGGCCGCCGCCGGAGCAAGACGACCGCCCCCCGTGCATGACGCGCGACAGAAGCAGCGCGCTTCCGCCCCGCCTTTTCCTTCGCGCGCGCGAGATTGAGCAGCAAGTGTCGGCTGACCCTCGCAAGCTTGCCACTCGCACGCGCAGCGTTCCGCCGGCACGCGGCGACGATTTTATCATGTTTGAACTTTATACGGAACCTCACAACGACATCCACGACCACGGCAGAAGTTCGCTTGGAGCGTCCAAATAATTGCTATCGCAATATAATATATCCGCTCATTTCATTATACATTGTCTCACTCATGCCTGAACCTTGGATTATTACGACCTTATAGTGAGCGGTTTCTATCTTGGCGTGCACAATCTGCTAGCGCGATAAGTCATCACCGCGAGTGAGCTTGTACACACAACGGCCTCCATTTTTCCGCAAGCAAGGTGAACCGATATCACCTCTGCTTATCGTTCAAGCACTCACCACGTTCACACTCACTCATGTTCACTCTCACCTGCACTCACACTCACGTTCACACTCACCTCTATACACCCAAAAGCACTCACTACGTTCACACTCACAGCCCCCAGTCACGTTCACACTAAGCTCCACTCACACAGCACTCAGTCACGTTCACACTCACCTCGCTCACACTCACAGGCACTCACCACGTTCACACTCACTCCCACTCACACTCATTGGTTCTCATCTCCACTCACACTCACTGGCACTCACCTCCACTGACGCTCACTGGCACTCACTCACACTCACCCGCACTCACCTCCACTCACTCACACTTACCTGCACTCACACTCACCAGCACTCACTTCCACTCACACTCACTGGCACTCACTCGCACTCACCTCCACTCGCACTCACCTGCACTCACACTCACTGGCACTCACTCTCACTCGCACTCACTTCCACTCACACTCACTGGCACTCACGCTCACTCGCACTCACCTGCACTCACACTCACTGGCACTCACTCGCACTCTCACTCACCTGCACTCACACTCACTGGCACTCACTCGCACTCGCACTCACGCCTTTGAAATGAGTGCGAGTGAGTGCGAGTGAGTGCACTCATGAGTGAGTGCGCCGACCTATGCACGGTCAAACGAGCGACCGTGAACGGCGAGCCGTAGGTACCGAACGTTGGAGTCAGAATATGTGAAGATCATTTCGTCACAGGCAAGTGTCTTGGCGAATAACTTTGTCTACTAACATTCAAGTACAAATAACCCCTTTTTTAACAATCAGTTAAATACACAAAGGTGCACCCAGCAAGGATCCTCAGCACATATATTTTGTGCATGCCGTCCTCATTCCGGTACAACGAAAAGGCAACTGAGGCTGCACAAAAGAGGGAGGAGAGGTAATGTCAAAATGATTCGTGCACTTTTCAGATACTTAAATCAGTGCTTTCTCTCTGCAGTTATACACGACATGCGTCTCTTGAGAAAAAACGGGAGACGGCGAAGGCACAGCAGCCGACGACATGGCGCGCGCTGGGCACCGCTGCAGGCAAAACAGCGGACGAAGCGATCGACTGCACCGCTTGTTATGGGAAGCGTTACAAACAGCCACTTATTAGGTTGACTTACCACTTATTAAAAACTACTTCTTAAATTAACGAACGTTTATTTGCGCTCGACAAACGTTTGCGCTTGATAAACGTTATATGAATAATTGACGCGACACAAACACGTTAGGGCATGAAATGCCTGTCACCTAAAAATACACCACCGAGCGATAGCTCACACCTACGTTTTGGAACTGCCCAGCGGTGCTTGCATCGTGGTTTTTCACCGAAGTTTCGCAGTATATAAAAGACAAAGCCCGTGAAGCATGGGCGTCAAGTAGTAGTGACAGTGAAGAAAACAGTCGTAAAACTGTGCATGACGAAACTGATTCTTTATTGAGCGAACCTGTGCCCACAAAAGCAAGCTACACTCGAAGCATAACGATAGCGGCGAACACAGTCGGCGATCGTCGAAATCTGAGCAGCGGCGAAACGCGTCGGCTTTTATACGTGAGTCATCGAATGTTCCAGATTAATCGCTGGAACCCGCGTGTCTTCCAAGAAGTTCTAGACAATTCGCGTCGCTCATAAAATCAGATTACGTGAGCGTTGGTGACAACAGACAACGGATAGAAGCATCGATAACGTTCGAGAATCTTCCGATACATGCAGGCGCGTCCTGTGCCTAGCGATAACGTTTAACATTTGTTAGTCGGTGAAAAGCGGTCACCGGTGAAAGATAAACAGTATACGTGTCATGAAGTGACGGCGGCATAGACGGCGTCGTGGTCTCGAACCGGAAGTTGTAGCAGAATACGCCATACCCCACAATCTCTTGCGACAACCGAGATTTTGCTATCCACCTGACTACAGTGCACTAGAAAATATTGGGTAGTGGAAGAAGCGGCGGCCTCGGCGCGAGGCATATTGTGTAGAAGCTCCACAGATGGCGCTAACCCGCCACGCCGGTAAGCAGTGGCGCAAACGTCAGTGATAGTCACGAAGGGGATACCACTGACGCGGCCGGGGAAGAAAACAAAGCCAAGGGCAAGAATAAGAAAGGAGGGGAGGGCATTGTGACTTCGGGGGCAGCTTTCGGCGGTGAGGGGGAAGGAAAGCGTCGAGTTGTCTTTGTTGGGGATTCCAACATGCGTAAAGTAGAACCGGCGATAGCAGAGAGGGTAGGGGCAGACGAACGAGTCCAGGTTAGCGCGCTTCCGGGAAAGCCGATTAGAGAGGTGATCGCGAAGGCCAAGGAACGCATGTGGGACACTAGAATTTTTCCAGTGACTCTATGGGACACAATGGAGGAGAGACACCTAGTGGTGATAATGGGCGGAGTGATTGACATACTGAACGGACGAGGAGCAGGAATCACAAAGCAAATAGCCAAAGGGGTCACCGACCTGCGGAATGTTTCAAAAGAAGTACAAATCGCGGTGTGCACGGTGCCAGAGGTTGAAAGGCAGGGTTATAAAATTGAAAGGGCAGTTCTTGCAGTAAACAGGGAAATTTGGACTCTAGCTAAAGCAATGAATTTTACGGTCATTGACATCAACCGTGAAGTGCACCGAGCAGGCCGCGAAGGCGCTTTTGTGCGTGACGCGATACATTTTAGTGAAAGTGTAGCAACACCGGTCGGAAATCGATTCGCGGCACGAGCTGTAGCTTTTTTAGGCGGGCCCCAGGCAATCAGGAAGCAGGATTAAGTATTGAACATAGCGAAACACCAGTAAGGGGCAGAATTAGGCGACCAGGAGTCAGGAAAAGACGCAGAAAGGATAAGAATAGAGAAGGTAAAATTTGCTACATTAACATGCAGGGTGGTCGTAAGCAGGAAAAATGGCTGGAAATTCAAACGCAACTGAATGATGAAGCGATTAGTGTGTACGCCTTGACCGAAACGCATCTACGAGATTTGGAGCAGCCGCCTGTTATTGACAACTTTGTATGGGAAGGGTGCAACAGAATGACCGGGTCAAGGAAAGGCGGAGGCGTAGGCGTACTAATTAGGCGAGGTCTGAAGTGGCGAAGGGTAAACGAGACATGTAAAGAGCATTTATGGATTAGTGGTACATGGCAAGGTAAAAAGACGTGGCTGGGAGTAGCTTACCTGTGGACAGGTAGTGATAGCAGGGAAAAAAATAAGAAATTGGTAGATTGCATTAGAAGCGATATTAATGAGTTCAGTAACTCGGGCCAGGTGATATTAGTGGGAGATATGAACGCGCACATGGACGATTTAGACGGATATACTGATTACAACGGCTCTCTAGTGCTGGATTTGTGTGATGAACAGAACCTTATAGTAGTTAACAGGGAGAATAAGTGTCATGGACAGGTAACGTGGCAATGCGGAAACAGGCAGTCATGTATATCGACTACGCCTTAGTCTCAGAAATGGTCTACGAACAACTGGACCAAATGATAATAGACGAAAATGGAAAAAATAGCCTGGGAAGCGATCATAGACGTTTAGCATTAAAGTTTGGGAGAGATACCAGCGCAGAACATGAACCAATAGCCTCAGAGTTTTTAAAAATGAATGACGAGCAAATAACAGAGATCGCAAACAACATAGAGAAGAAAATTGAGGCTTTTCCTACAGCAGTCTGGGAATATAAGGAACTGGTGGAGGTTATGCAGAATGAAATAAGGCGGACACGGCAATACAATTGTTGGATTGGAAAGAGGAAACCACGTAAGTGGTGGAACAAGGAAATTAAACAAGCTATAGAAGAGCGTAAAGAGGCATCTAGGGTTCATCGAGAAGCCAAAAAGTTGGGATTACAAGAAGAACAGGTGCTCCTTAGATGGAATACATACCGAGAAAAGAAAAGGGTCGCGAGTGAGCTCGTGCAAGAGAAAATTAAATGCGCAAGTGAACGTTGGGTGCATAACATTCACAAAAGAGACAAAGGCGCCCCAAAAAGATTCTGGAACCATATAAAAGCACTCGGAGCTCCAACTAGAAACTCGCAAACGGCTATAAGGGATGAAGACGGTAACATCTATGAAGGCGATGATGCGCTGCGGTACATCACAGACGTTATCAGGCATAACTTCGGTACGAGAAAAAGCGTAGTTCAGACAACAGATCCAGCAACAACAGAGAGGCCTGAGAGATCAAAATTCAGCATAGAAAGCTTTTATTGGAAAAAGGCAGCAGAAAATGTCCCTAACAACACGGCAGCAGGACCCGATGAAATCCCAATACAGCTAATCAAAAACCTCGGTCCAAAAAGCAAGGCACTGCTGACTAATGCCATAGAGCAAGTGATTAGAACAAAGAATATTCCCGTTGGATGGCGTGAAAGCAAGATGAATCTTATCTACAAAGGCAAAGGAGATAAGGATAAGACGAGCTCGTACAGGCCAGTTACAGTAACGTCGGTGATATATAGAATGGCAATGCAAGCCATAAAATTAGAACTGTCGAAGTGGGTGGAGGAAAACGGTGTATTGGGGGAACTACAGAATGGGTTCAGGCCAGGCAGACGCTTAGAAGACAATATGTTTGTACTAACTCAGTGCATAGAGATTTCAGTAGCTCAGAAAAGACCTTTATGGATAGCATTTCTAGATATTAAAGGAGCTTATGACAACGTAGACAGGGAATTGTTGTGGGATATTCTTCAATACGAAGGCATAGATGACGATTTCGTGGAGCTGCTGAGGGAGATATATCGAGACAACCAAGTACAAGTGGCATGGGAAGGCCGAAAAGGAAATGAAATGGTGGGAATTCACCAAGGATTGAAGCAAGGATGCCCTCTGTCACCATTGTTGTTCACGCTTTACGTCAAGGGCATAGAAAGACGACTGGAAAACAGCGAATTAGGTTTTGATTTATCCTACAAGCGTAATGGACAAATGGTGCAACAGAAGATCCCTGGACTGATGTACGCAGACGACATTGTGCTACTAGCGGACAATAAAAAAGATTTACAGATACTTGCGAATATCTGTGGGAACGCAGCGACAAATCTAGGCCTTAAGTTTAGCACAGAGAAATCAGGGATTATGATCTTTAATGAGCACACGAGTAACTTCGTGGTGTAAATTCAACAGCAAGTAATACCCATAGTGAAGCAATATAAGTACCTCGGCGTACACATAAACGAAGGAAAGAATTACTCAAGCAACCACCAAGATAATCTGAAAATAAAGGGGAAGCGGAATGCAGCATTAATGAAACACAGAGCACTGTGGGGCCACAATAAGTATGAGGTGGTGCGTGGAATCTGGAAAGGAGTAATGGTGCCAGCGCTAACATTCGCAAATGCCATTATATGCTTAAAATCGGATATATTGGCGGGTTTGGAAGTTAACCAAAGATCAGTAGGCCGGTTGGCTTTGGGAGCACACGGTAATACGACAAATGAGGCAGTGCATGGAGACATGGGTTGGGCCACTTTTGAAGTCAGAGAAGCACAAAGCAAAATTAGTTTTGAAGAAAGGCTCAGGAACATGGATGAAAATAAATGGGCGGCTAAAGTGCACAAGTATCTCTACATGAAAAGCGTGGACACAGAATGGAGGAAGAGGTCAAGGAAGTTGGCAACCAAGTACAGGATAATCGAAACTGTAAATAGACAACCAGGGGTCATCAGAAAGAAAGTGAGAGAAATAGAGACCGTGAATTGGATGCAAAGAATGGAAACGAAAAGGACAATGGAGATTTACAAGAATGAGAAGAAAGAAATTAGAAGGGAAAATCTGTACGATAACACAAAGGGCAGTGCCTTGCTATTTGAGGCTCGAGCCGGTTGCCTAAGGACGAAAACATATCGGAACAAATATTCGGAATTAGATGAGACATGTGTATGCTGCAGTAAAGATCCAGAGACCACTAAGCACATCCTAATGGAATGCGACGGGATCCACCCAGCGAGAACCGTAGGTAACGTGCAACTCCCAGAAGCGCTTGGGTTTAAAGTGGAAGGAAACATAAACAGATCAGCCGTAGAGATCAGCAAGAGATGATTAGAGTACTGGTGGAAAAAAAGTAGGGAAAAGATGGATGCGACCTGATCTCTTAAAATCATAGGCAGCGGTACAAGGTAAATTTTTGAAAAAGAAAAATAATGATAGGTATACAAAAATGCAAGATAAAGAACATGTATAGTATACCTGATTAAATCAAGCAGGCTAGGTGACTATTTGTCGCCGCCCCGTTTCAAAGGGGATGCCAATAAATCATCATCATCATTATCGCGCGCTCACTACAGTGGTGCCACGGGCGGGAGGGTAGGTAGTAGGATAGGGCGCCAAGCTACGGCTTTTTTGGGGGGACCCAGAGCCCTAAGACCACCAGTGTAGACGAAGACGGACCCAGAGAGGCCTCAAGATTCAAGAAACGTAGAATCGGTAAGAGAAGAAATAGACGTAAGCACCAGGGGCAAGGTCATTCTGACATAGGGTACATTAACATGCAAGGTGGCAGGAATAGGCTGAAGTGGGAGGAGATAGACGAGCAACTAAGGCAGGAAAAGCTGATGGTATACGGGTTTGTGGAGACACATCTTAGGGACATGGATCAACCTCCCTGTAATCCTGACTATGCATGGGAATATTGCAATAGAACAGAGGGCAGCAGAAAAGGGGGTGGAATTGGTGCACTCATTCATAAAAGTATGAATTGGCAAAGGGTCAAACAGGAATGCAAGGAGCATTTATGGCTAAAAGGGAAAGTTGCAGGAGAGCAGACACTCCTTGGCTTTGTATGCCTGTGGACAGGAGCAAATGCCAAAGAGGAAAACAAAAAAATGCTGGAATGCATATCAAGTGACATTAATGAGCTAGGAGAAGGGTGCGAGATTATTATACTAGGAGATATGAACGCACACATAGAAGACATGGATGGGTACACAGACTCAACAGGCAACATGATGCTGGATATGTGTGAAATGCATGACTTAGTTGTATGCAACAGTACTGAGAAGTGTGAAGGGCACATAACATGGGAGGTAGGGAGCCTGCAGTCGACGATAGATTATGCACTAATGTCACATAGGATGCACGATAGGCTAAATGTAATGAGCATAGATAAATATGGCTACCAGAAGTCTGGGTAGTGATCACAAACGTATTAAGGTGAGTTTTAGAAGGGAAATGAAAGTAGGTTACTCGGAAAAGCAGCTTGAAATAGCAACCCAGCAAATTGAGGAAGTAATTTCAGAGGATACAAAAACAGAATGAACATATGCAAATTTAACAGGGCTATTTGAGCTAGAGCTTACTAAGGTACGAGTCAGGACAAAAGGGAACAGAAGACGTAAACCCAAGAGCTGGTGGGATGAGGAGGTTAAGAAGGCCATAGAGAAACGTCAGGAAGCATCCAGGGAACACAGATATTCAAAGCAGAGGGGTGAACCAGAAGCTGACGTAGGCAGAAAATGGAATAACTTCTTAAACTGTAGAAGGGAAGCATCCCATTTTATCAATGAGAAGATCAGAAGAAAGGGGAGCCAATGGTTGTCAGAAGTAAACAAAAAGGATAGAAAAGCAGCGAGGAAATTTTGGAAACATCTCAACTCCTTGAGTAATAAGACTAGCCTAGAGCAGAGGTTTATAGTTACAGCTCAAGGTGTTCGACTAGAGGGAGATGAGGCAATGGAACATATAAGAACAATGATGACAGAAAAATTTAAAGAACGAAACATAGCATGTGCTCAATCAGGTGAGGATGGACTAGTCAGTGCAGTGGCTCCCCTGGCACAAAGCGAGTGGGAAAGGGCAGAGAAGAGGGTTCCTAGTAGCACGTCGACAGGTCCTGATGGCATCCCAATTATGTTCATAAAGACATTGGGCCCAAAATCTAAGAAAGCATTAAGAGAGGCAGTGAGCAAAATGATAATGAACGGTAAAGCCCCCGACGGGTGGAGACTGAGCAGGATGAGCATGATATATAAGGGAAAGGGGGACAAAGCCGACATAAACAACTACCGTCACATAACAGTGACGTCAGTGGTTTACAGGGTGGTGATGCAGATTATAAAGGACAGACTGCAGGCATGGGTGGAGAGCGAGGAGGTGCTGGGGGAACTACAAAATGGGTTCCGGAAACAAAGAAGGTTAGAAGATAATCTGTTCTCAGTGACACAATGTATTGAAATAGTAGAAAAGGAACACAGGCCCCTATGGCTTGCACTTCTGGATATCAAGGGAGCCTATGACAGTGTAATCCAAAAGGATTTGTGGGACATACTGGGCACTCTATATGTGGAAGATGGAGTAAGAAATCTTTTAAAAGATATCTATAAAAGTAACAAGGTGCTTATAAAACGGGAAAACAAGGTATCTGGGCCTATAGAGATACAGCAGGGGCTTAGGCAAGGGTGCCCTCTGTCACCTCTGTTGTTCATGCTGTATTTACAAGGATTAGAGAAAAAATTAGAGAGGAGCGGACTTGGATTCAAGCTTTCCTATTTCAATCAAGGAGAATGGATTAAACAGTCATTACCAGGACTGATGTATGCGGATGACATTGTACTTATGGCTGACAGCAAGGAAGACTTGCAGAGATTAATGGACATCTGTGGTAAAGAGGGAGATAGCTTAGGTTTGAAGTTTAGTAAAGAAAAATCGGCAGTCATGACTTTTAATGATAATCAGGGCAGCGAGCATAGGATACAGGAGGTTATGCTGGAGGTGGTGGATAAGTACAAATATCTTGGAGTGTGGATAAACAATGGGGCTGAGTACCTAACGGAACATGAAAAATATGTGACGGCGAAAGGTAGCAGAAATGCAGCTGTGATGAAAAATGAGGCACTGTGGAATTACAATAGGTACGAAGTGGTGAGAGGGATTTGGAAAGGGGTGATGGTCCCTAGTTTGACTTTCGGCAATGTGGTCCTGTGCATGAGATCAGAGGTTCGAGCAAGGTTGGAAGTTAAGCAGCGAGGGGTAGGTAGACTGGCTCTGGGAGCACGCGGAAATACACCAAATCAGGGGGTACAGGGTGACATGGGATGGACGTCATTCGAGGGCAGGGAAGCTAGCAGCAAGATAGAATTTGAGGAGCGATTGAGAGAAATGGCAGAAACGACGACCACCACAACAACAACAACACGAATATTCTCGACGCAAAAAATCCTCCATCCTAAAAGGCCAGTGATAATTTATTTGGGAAAATATATACCTACAAAAAAGAAAAAAAAAACTACTTATCGGGTGAAAACAAACACCGGAAAAGCACGCCGAATTTTTGTAAAATAAGAGCCAAGCACGCTGAACCATATAGTTATAGCAAAAACTATACAAAATGCTATGTCCCTCACGCACCCAGCATGCATGTCCTTATGATGTCCCTCACACACGTGCAAGGGATCTCCGCAGGTTACGGAAAGCGCGCTAAAACGATCGTGCGATGGGCGAATTCAGCATCATATATATACGGGGTGCTTTGTTTTAACCATACAGATTTTTTTTAAACACGTCGTAGCAGATAGCGTATTTGTAGTACTTCAATTGGATTACTCGAAACGGACGACATTACTCGTACGAGAAATAAAACTGCAAAATAAATAAATTACCAAAAATCCCTACTTACTTATTTGATTAATTGCTTTACGGTACATGTTGCAATGTACGAATTGTAGCCGGTGAGTTTGCAAGGCATATCCATATAGAACTAATCATCAGGATCGCACGGGTCTTGAGATATGCGACGTGAAACTGGCGGTAAAAATGCACTATTGTGACACTTACTTTTTTTGCAAACCACCATTTTATACACTGAACCATAAAGGTAACTCAAACGCCCACGTATTTCGTCACACACTTGGGAACGAATATCTCGAAACTCGCGACATCCTGAAAATTCGCTCCAAGTGGACACACGTCGCGAACTCATTGGCTGCAATTCGCATATTGGAATATGTGCCATAAAACAATTAAGTAAAAAATAATTGGCAAGATTTTGTTATTTAGTCGATTGTGCAATTTGATTTCTCATGCAAGTAATGTCCGCCTCTTTGGGTAATCCAGCTCAATGACTAGAATTATGCTACCTGGCAGTTGGTTAAAACATTGTCGCAGTTTCACCCGAAAGGCGAAGCATCAATTGCGATAGCAAATTAGTAGAGAGCTATACGGAGTAAGGATAGTAGTTTTATCAGCTGTATAAACTTGGACATGCAGAAGCACTAGCAACGCGCAGAACTGTTGTCGACGCCGTCGGCATTTTGCCCGCGTTCGCACCGAACGCGCGCGGCATTGGTGACTGTTGCCGGTGCCCCTGGGGGTGGCTCGGAGATTTTCGACGAGATCAGAACGGGACACTCGTCGAGCCGCGTCGGAAGTCTTTACCACCTTCTCGCTTCGCAATGTTTCTTATATGAATAGGCATTTGGTGCCGCAGCTAAACGTCGGCTCCCCTCCCCCCTCCCTTAGTCCCCCCCCCCCCACGGCCTTTCGTGCGACGAAATAAGTCGCGTTTGCGATATATATATATATATATATATATATATATATATATATAGCATATATGTAAAAGAGGAAAGATACGCTTAATTCTGCTGCCCTTCATGGAGCACGGCGCAGAACGCGCGTTTGCTCTCCGCCGTGCGTTCGCTCCCCGTGAAAGCGCGCGTCCCTCGCGCCCTTTCGCTCGCACATACAGCATACGGCGCGCGGCGACGATTTCATCGCCGTTGATGTCATACAGCCCCTCACGGCGACGGCGATGCCGACGGCATGCAGAAATCCGCCTTGGAGTGTCCATATAATTGGTATCGCGGCTCGGAGGTTTTCGACGAGATCAGAACGGGACACTCATCGAGCAGCGTCGCAAGTCTTTACCACCTTATCGCATCGCAACGTTTTTACATAAATACACATTTGGTGCCGCAGCTAAACGTCACCTTCCCTCCGTCCCTCCACGGCCTTTCGCGCGACGGAAGTCACGTTTGCTCTCCGCCGTGCGTTCGCTCCCCGTTAAAGCGCGCGTCCCTCGCGCGGAGAGGACGCTCCGGTCGCCGAGCAGTGTGGACGTGTCTGCGTCGTGCTCCGACAATCTTGCCTATGCTTGGTGTTACAAGCCTGGATACGTGATCCAAAGTATGCACATCGGATTCCGCTAACTGTGCTGCATCTGTGAATATCGGTCTCGCCAGGTAGAACCGCTTTTTTGCCATTTTACGGGACTTCTTACTCCGACCTCGTGTGGGAACGCCGGCTTTCGCCGGCGGTCGCGGAGGGAGCGTCCGTGCGTGCCGAGCGCGCCGGGCGTTCGCCGAACGCGCCGGGCGTCTGCCGAACGTGCCGGGACTCTGCCGAGCTTCGCGCACGTCATGCCATACACCGCAGAAGGGGAAACGATCGCGCCGGCGGTCCTTCAGGGGGCCGAATGGAAGACAATCGTCAGCAAGAGGCATGAAGAATTCTACCAACGCGAGCGCCGGGAGGCCGCGGAGCGCCGTGCCCTCAACGCGCTCCTGCAACCGACCGACTCGGCGAGTTCGCCCGCTGACAAGGCACACAACAACGGCAAGTACGTCATCAGTCGGAAGAAGACAGCCGAGAGAAAGAAGAGGCCACCCATCCCACGCCTACCACGTGACGACCGCAAGATTGTTGTCAGACCGCGTAATTTAAATTTACGCACTATTCCCCCCCGGCATACTGCTGGCGACGGTGTGCGCGCAACTGAATCTCCCGATGCCGGTGATCAGGAACGAAGACCAGCTACGGATTAACCCGTACAACAACACTTTTACCATCAGTACCCCGAGTGATGAACGCGCCCAACTCTACCTGAACCTCCCCGGTATCCGCATCAACGATGTGGATCACCCAGTCATGGCCTACCTCCCGGCTCCCGACAACGCCGTACGCGGAGTCACCTATGGAGCGTTGGGAGACGAGTCCGCGGGAAGAGATCATTGAACTATGCACCATCGAGAACCCGAAACTCCAGCCTCTATCTGCGAGGCGAATGGGACAATCCAGGGCCATGGTGATCACCTTTGCCAGCACAAAGCTCCCAAGAATCGTCAAATTCCAGTGTATGCCCTTCAACTGCTTTCCCTTCAGGGAGAGAGTGGAAACGTGCTGCAACTGCAGAAGAACCGGTCATCGAGCCGACGTCTGCTATCAACCCCAAACGCAGCGGTGTCGCCGTTGCGGAGAAGAGCACCCACCACCACCGAAGGGAGAACTCCCGAGCTGTGAAGCACGCTGCATCATATGCGACGGCGTGCACTCCACAGGCAGCCGTAACTGTAAGCAACGTTTCATTACTAAACCCAAGAAGGCCCTGCCTTCTTTACCCCCACCGACTACGACGAGCAACAGATACCTACTTCTATCGTCAGATGACGACGATGAAGATGAAAAAGACTACAGGGATCACTCGGAAAAGAAGGAGAAATCTAGGAGCCACCGCTCAAGAACCCGACGACGATCTGCCAGCCGAGGGCACAGCTCCAGCCGATCCAGGGACAGATCAGCCTCCTTCCCGCCCCTTGAAGAAATGAAGAAAGGCGGCAGTAACCAATCCGGCGGCAGAAGCGGCAACAGCAAGACAAGCAACAGCCACGACAACAAGTCTGAGAAGACCTCGAGGTCAAGAAGCAGCAGCAGCAGCAGCTCCAGGAAAGCGGACAAACAGGTGAGCTGGGCAGCTAGGGCCTCTCACGCTCACGCGAGGGAACGCGAGCTTCTGGAGTATAAGGCTATAAACAAAAAACTGCTCGACACTATCGTGCAAATGCAAAAAGCCAACGTGAAAAAGGCCGAGAACCCAAATTCCCCGCCTAAATTCGCCTCTTTAAGCCGCCCCCCCCGCCACCCCAGTAGCGAAACTGCCCTGTGCCTCCACATCTCTCCCGTCTACCAGCGGGGTGACAACCAACATGGAAACGGATGCTAATCGAGGTACTCAAAAAAGACAGTCCTCAGAAAGCATTGATACCGCCGCTAAAAAACTAGCTGAAACCTCTAGCGAGGGCGAGCCGGTGCCCAGGTCTAAGTTCCAGGTAACGTCCAAGGCTCTAGAGCGCATCAATGCGCGCCTAGATAAACACGACCAAGAAATCCACGCGCTTAAAGCAGCTTTCAACCTTTTCACTGACCAAACCATCCAACGCTTCAATAGCATAGACCAGCGCTTTGAGTGCATAGACCAACGCTTTGACCACCTGGACCAACGCTTTGAGCGCATTGAGCAACAGCTGCAGCTAATCCTGCAAAGTTTAGCACCGCACAACCCTCGCCAACATGGCGCCGCAACCTCAGCGCCTTAGAAGTTGGCAGTGGAATTGCAGGGGCTACAAAAACAAACGTAGTGACCTGCTCTTCCGAGTCCAACACGCCGCCAACAAGCCAGATGTAATCGCACTTCAAGAAGCTACCTTACCCGCCCGTCTCGCAGGCTACACCTCTTTTATACCCGCGAATGCGGATCCACAAGGAGGTAGTCGTCTGGTCGCGGTAACTCTAGTCCAGAGAAACATCGCGGCCATACAACATGAATTTGATCACACGTCGGTCACGCACACAATGATAGAAATTCCGCCACGGAAGAAGGGTGATGGAAATGTCTTCATTCTTAATATATACACTCCACCCAGAGATCGCACTTGCGCCATATCAGGCTTAGTCCGTAAAGCGGTCAAGCTCGCCGACAAAGCGCCGTTACTCATAGTCGGAGACTTCAACGCGCCACATCCTGCCTGGGGGTACAGAAAGGCCCAATATAAAGGTACAGTCCTTTGGCAAACCATACAGGATCTAGGTCTAACTACACTCAATGACATAGGCACCCCTACCAGAATAGGAAACAGCATATAACTGCAGATACAACCCCAGATCTCACACTCACCAAGAAAGTACTTACGGCCACGTGGGTAAACACTGGGCTCACAATGGGTAGCGACCACTACCTGCTCGAAACGATAGTGGAAACAGCACCATTCAAACCACCGCCACCTAAAGCCAGAATCACCAATTGGGATAATTTCCGCAAAGCCAGGGATAGTAAGGCTCCGATTGACATCGAGGACCTCAGTGATTGGACCCACGAGCTTAAACAGGACGTACAAAGCCACACTGCAGTTACGGAAGCGGTGAATGAGCAACACACGACTGACCCCAAGTTAAAGCACTTGTGGGAGGCGCATCTAGGGCTGCAAAAGCGATGGAAGTCTCAGAAACACAACCGCAAACTCAGGAAACGAATAGCCGAACTAGAAAAGCAAATTGCAGAATACGCCGCGGAGTTGGAAAGACAGCAATGGGGACAGGTATGTGATCGGGTTAACGGTCAGCTAGGCAACCGGAATACTTGGTTCTTGCTTAGACATCTCCTTGACCCTACGCAGTCCAAGTCAGCCCAGCGAAACAAATTCATTCAGATCGCGCATCAACACGAGGGCACTGCGGATGATCTCATAAAGAGCCTCAAAAACAGATACATCAATACGCATCCGACGCCCAATCCGTACCCGTGGTATGAAGGTGAGGAAAACCCGGAATTAGACCAGGAATTCAGTATAGCAGAGACATGCCACGCCCTCGGGCAACTTAAAACCACGTCAGCAGCTGGCCCCGATGGTGTGACTAACAAAACCCTTAGAAATCTCGACTTTACGTCGGTTACGGCCCTTACTAACCTAATCAACACCTATTGGGAGAAAGGGGATATTCCGCAAGAATGGAGACATGCCAGAATCATCTTCATCACAAAACCAGGCAAAAAGATGAACATTGAAAATCTCAGACCAATCTCCCTTACGTCGTGCCTAGGCAAGCTCATGGAGCACATGGTCTTAAACAGGCTCAAGGCGTACGTGGAAGACAACAACCTTCTCCCAAACGAAATGATAGGCTTCAGACCGCATCTTTCTACACAGGACATCATGCTCCTCATTAGCGAAGAAATCATCCCACGTAGCAGCTGTGTCAGGGCAGTCCTGGGCTTAGATCTGAACAAAGCCTTCGACAATGTCACGCATGAAAGTATACTTACCAACTTTTCCCAAATTAATCCGGGCCCCAGAACATACAACTACGTCCGATCTTTTTTAATGGAAAGAACGGCCGAGATCTCGGCTGGCGGCACAAACTCAGATCCCATCAGCATGGGTGACCGCGGAACCCCACAGGGCTCGGTGCTCTCACCCTTCCTCTTCAACCTGGCCCTGATAAACCTGCCGGCTAAACTAAGAACTGTACCTAATCTCAGGTTCACCTTATATGCGGATGACATCACCCTATGGACTACCAAAGGGCGAGATAGCGACATAGAAGATACCCTGCAAAGAGCAGTCGATATTATAGAACCCCATGTAGAAACCTTGGGCTTTAGCTGCTCACAACCTAAATCCGAGTTACTGGTTAAGCGTGACATCCCAAGAGGCAAAAAAGCAACTGACTACCCCATCCCGGATCTCAAAATCCTTGTACAAGGAGAACCGGTCAAAAGAGTAAGCACTCTACGAATCTTAGGCATGTATGTACAAGAAAACCGCAGTAATCACATCACCATAGAAAAATTAAGACACGCCACAACGCAAACTATCAGGCTCATTAGGAGAATAGCCAACAAGCGAACAGGGGTAAAAGAGCAGGACCTATGCAAACTAGTCCAAGCCTTTGTAGTCAGCAAAATTACTTATGCGCTCCCGTACCTGGAATTAACGCAGAGGGAAACACAAGCGATTGACGGACTAATTAGGCAAGCTTATAAAGCAGCCATCGGGCTCCCAATCAACACGCCTACTGATAAACTATTACAGCTAGGAATACACAACACCTTGGACGAGCTTGTCGAGGCCCACCGGAGGGCACAAGAGCTCAGACTAACCCGAACGACAGCCGGCAGAGAAATACTAAAGGCTATAGGTAAAACGCTGAACCCTTGGTGGAGGACGTGCAGAAACTCCCCCCAAAGATCAGAAACACCATAACTATCAAACCTCTACCAAAGAACATGCATCCTTCCTACCACGAGGGTAGGAGAATAGCCAGAGCCAAAACTCTAGCAAAGAAATACGGGGGAAGGCAGGACGTGGCGTATGTTGATGCGGCGGCATACCCCGGCAATACCAACGCCTTCGCGATAGCGGTCTCCGCGGCAAACGGAGAACCGATATCAATAGCTACAGTCAGAGTCAAACACTCTAACGTTGCGGAGGAAGCGGCCATAGCACTAGCTTTAACTAACCCCAGAATTGAAACAGCTATAAGTGATTCCAAAACTGCCATTAATAATTACTCGAGAGGAAGAATCTCAAAAACCTCTCTCAAAATCCTTCAAAACTACCCCGAAAACCGGGGGGACGCGGAACTGATCTGGGTACCGGCTCACTCTGGCAACCCTGGGAACGAGGCAGCTCACAGTATGGCTCGAGGATCTATCGGCCGAGCCGTGAGCAACGACTCGAGCCCGGAACGCACAAAGGAAGGTCTCATCAGTTACCAGGAAATCACCCAGTACTTTAAGTTAGCTAGACAAACGCTAGCGCCACCTCACAAAAGCCTTACCAAAGCTCAAGAGGTTAAATGGAGACAACTCCAAACCAATGCTCTTCCAAACCCGGTCCGAATGCACCACATCAACCCAGACGAATTCAAACCCGATTGCTCAAAATGTGGTCAGAGAGCCACAATGGAACACATCTTTTGGAACTGCCCCGCAGACCCCCCCTCCGAAGAACTCCAGAAGCTTGTAGGCTCGCAAAAGTGGGAGACCCTGCTGGCCAGCTCTGATCCGGAAGTACAAGTCCGGGTCACAGCGCGAGCCCAAGAGGTCGCCTTCATCACTGACTGAGGGCCATCTGGTGGGGTCGCAGAACCCATCACTCCCAGTACCGAGAATAAAGTTTTATGACTGACTGACCCTCGCGCGCTTTCACTCGCACATACAGCATACGGCGCGCGGCGACTATTTCATCGCCGTTGGAGTTCATGCGGAACCTCACGGCGATGGCGACGGCGGAAATCCTCTTGGAGTGTCTATATAATTGCTATCGCAATAGCAAGTCTGTGTGGCCTAAACACACACACACACTCACACACACACCCTGTACACATGTCTATGCAGTGGGTGTTCGAAGAATGTCCATAGAATGTCAATGCGGTCACTGGAAAGTTACAGCTATCATCATAGGCGTGCCTATATGGTTCCCACCAACGTTTATAGATACTTTTTCAAAAGTATCTATAAACGTTGGTTCCCACGGCGTAGGGAGCCTACATGCAACGCCGGCGTTGCATGTAGGCTCCCTACCACGGCGGACCCCTCCTTTTCGAGAGCATCCTCCTCTTTGCGATGCACGCAACATCGTCCTCGCCCACTATACAGTGTTGTGCGTTGTGGCCTACGAAAAAACTTCTTCCAACATTTGACGTCGTTGCTATTGCACCTCATTGCGGCTTATGGTGCTCATTCAGAAGCATGTTTCAAGTAAATCCGGATAAAAGACGCGCATTTAATGAGAATTTCCCCTTTTCATAATTGGGATCTCGGGGCGCGGCAAGTGTATTCGGAATATATTTACATAAAAGTTGCGCAGATGCGCAGGACAATTACGTTGGCTGTGCAGGAGGACGTCGAGGCAGCGTTCTCGGTAATATTCGATACATTAGCCGTGTCTTCGGTGACCTTATATCGCTTTGTGTATAGTTTGTGTAGTAAGTGAATAGTGAAGTAAGTAATTAATAGGTGTACGATTTTGGAAATTTTACATCAATCTGAGCATTTCTTGACGTGGTCGTAAGTGAGATGCAGTAGCAAGTCAACGAGTCTCCTGTCAAGTCTCATCTTGGACCCTGGACCTGGACCCGGCCGTGCTTGGACCTTCTTCGCACCACCCTCGGGATCGGCCCACCCCGGGTGTCTCGCTGGGTTACTGGCGGACTACCTGGTTACGATCAAGGATCCTGCTGTGGTGCTGACGTGGACCTTACTGGAGAGTCTCGCTGGGTTTCTGGCGGACTATCTGGTTGAGATCACGGATCCTGCAGTGGCGCTGACTTGGTCCTTCCTTGCTGGTCTGCTGGTGGTCTGCATGGCTGCGATCACGGGTCCTGCCGAGTGCAACCTGCTCGGTTGCACTGCACTCCAGGGGTCTTCACTGGGGGCTTCAGCTAAGCGGCTGATGAACCTGACACTGTCTGAGTCTTCATTGGCGCTTCCTGCAACTGCTAAGACCCTACAAGCCTGCCGAAGAGTCAGTTCCCTTCACTGATTCCTGGCTCCACCAGAGTGCAGCAGCGCTCGGCGCCAGCTGCACAACACAACTAGTGCTACCAGTTCCTACCTGTAACCCCGAGGCAACGCAGCCAGCGACCGCGCGGCAACGTCCTCATCACCATGGATAATATGAGTGAGACACCCTCAAGGCAAAATTGTTTCCTTTTTAATGCGCCTGATGGTGACATTTTGATTGATGACTTGATTGATGCAGTTGAAGCCACAGCTGGGGACGACAGCGTACTGGCACTGCAACCCATGGGGGGTTCTAAGTTTCTAGTATGTACAAGAAACTCAAGTCAAGCAACGAGACTAATGGTCGCAGAAGGTTTCCGGGTGAATCATGTGAAAGTGCCAGTAGAAGCTGTCGGCCCGCCTGTCACTTTTTTAATGTATACCGATTTCCGGTATACTTGCCTACCGACACCCTGTCACATGCGTTGCAACCTTATGGCAAAGTTAAAAGTGTTGCTTTTGCGAAGGTAGCAAATAGAAACAATAAGTTGAATGAAGTAAGAGTTGTCCGCATTGAATTGGCTAAGCCCATACCCGATTTCCTAACGATTCAAGGAAATAGAGTAATGTGCGAATACCGTGGCATGCGTCGTGTTTGTGCGAGGTGCGGTAACGATAGCCATATGGCGACTTCGTGTACCGCTCCCTACTGCAAGCGTTGCGGTGTGTTTGGACATGAGGAAACCGGGTGTGACGAGGAATGTAGAAAGTGTGGTGGACGCCATGGTACCAAGGCGTGCTTTCGCGGAAAAACATACGCGAAATCGTATGCTGGCGGTGCATGGCAACAACCACTTGCAGAACAGACGCCATTGGGAAACACGCAATTAGACAAAGATTTTCCCCCATTGCCATCATTATCAAAAATGCAAGTGCTTCAGCCCCGTGTTTCAAAGTCACCAATCAAAACTCATAATTACTGGGATGGTGAAGTCTCAGTACAGAATGAAGATAGCAGTGAAGAAGCATCAAACAAGGCTACAAAAGAGTCCGGCACAAGCGAACTGTCGTCTGCGTCCTGCAGAGAGAATGCGGACACATCTGATACAGCAGTGACTAAGGAATGTCCCTTAGTAAACATGTCTGAGATCTCCTCCCGTGACACAGACAACAGTGTATCAGAAGACGCAGTAGGCAAAAAAAAAAAAAAAACAAACGAAGACGACACGTCTGAGTCACTTTGCTCAGACATGTAGGCAACAGAAAAAACCAACAAAATTGGCCTTGATTTCCAGCAGTGAAACTTCTAACGGTGAAGCAAGACAGGTGATGCCCCCCCGAAAGATAACCAGAGAAAAATTGATCAAACTGATCCTAAACGAAACACAGCTGTGAGTGAAGAGGGACCATTCAATAATGACACACCCCAAGGAGTTCAATCATCGGGAAAGCAAAGGCACCGCTCAAGATCCAGAAGGAAAGGAGAGAGGAGCAAAATCATCAAAAGAACGCGTTAGCCCAAACACGCATCGGTGACCAAAAGAAGAAACGACCATACCAATAAAAAAAATCTAAAAAAGAAACAAAGAAAACATTCACCGTCAGCCTGACTCGTCGGCTAGTGACATGGAAGTCACAGATGCGCGAGCAGGAGCAAAGGGTGGAAGCCCTTTGCTCTAAACATATCGTTCAAATGATAAAAATATAGAGCGTGGGGGAGCAAGCCTTTTACCCTAAATTAAGATCTCTAATGTTAAAGTTACAACTCTCGCGTACAATAAATGTGACTGTATTAAATGTAATTCTCAGTTCAGATGATAGTTGAAAGACTCCATTGCATGTCTTTTAATGTTAGGGGTTTCCTAAATCCAGAGAAACAGAAACAATTGATTAGTTTAGCCCGAGAAAAGGAAATTGATATTATTTTCTTACAAGAAACAAACTTCCGCACGCCACAAGATGTGGCTTTTTAAAAGAAACCAACGGGGTAGAAGGCTTCTTTTCACTAACGAGCAATAGATCATGCGGTACAGGAGTTATTTTCGTCTCAAACCGATACCGTAAAGGGGCATTTTGTACCTACGACACTGATGGCAGGATAACATGTGTGGATACATTCTTAGGTGGCCGGAAAGTGCGATTTATTAGTGTGTATGCCCCTGTAACAAGGAGTTCAACTAACGAGTTTTTTCAAACTTTATGGAATTACATGCCTACAAAACCACCTTGCGTGGTGGTTGGAGATTTCAACTGCGTCCTGGATAGCAATCGAGATATTCGCGGACCAGGACAAGGGAAATCAAACTACCACGCGAGAGAATTAAAAAAATTGTTAACATACTACAATATGTCAGATGTATGGTTATGGTTGCATGGTAACACACTTGAATACACGCGTTCATGCGGACAATCAGAAAGCAGACTTGACAGAGCTTATATGTCACCTTTTCTTCTAACAGAGCTGGACGAAATAAAGACTATGTGATGCCCAGAAGGAACGAAAACGTTTAGTGACCATAAAGCGGTTATTTTTACACTAAAGGGAAGAGAAGGACCAGCCCACACCCCAAGAATGTGGCGTATGGATGCATCAATATTACGTGACCAAACAGCATGCGAAGACATAAAAATGAAACTAAAGAAAAGCTTAGACAATAATGACACAAATGAAAACTGGGATGATCTAAAAGAAGAATGGAAAGAAATCCTAATAGAAGCTGGGAAAAACATGAAAAGAAGGAGCACTAAGATCCTGAATGAAATATTACGTAGAATACGTATGATAGAACGTGGAGGAGAACAGACGTGTTGCATTAAAGAATACCTCGAGTGTTTACGTGCCAAATATAAGCAACACTTGAGAGAGATAAGACAAAACGAAAAACGCCACACAGAATCACAGCAATGTGATCAAACGAACTCAAGTCAACCAGTTCATGAACTGAACCAAGACACTGAAGGGAAGAGAAGAATAGAAGCAATACGGACAGACAAAGGTGAAATCACCACAAATGAAGAATCTATTAAGGAAGTATTCCTTGATCACTTTTACAAAGTGTTACAAGGTATCAACCCTATACGGGATAGCAATGCAACCAGACTATTTGAAAACCTTCCACAAGTGCAGCGAGAAGACCACGATCAACTGTGTGCCCCTGCCACCAAAGAGGAAGTATTACAAACAATCAAGAAAATGACGCGAGAAACAGCACCAGGACCAGACGGTATTTTGACAGGATTCTACCTTACCTTTTTCGACATAATCGGACAAAGACTAGTAAAAATGATAAACAATCTTATCATTCAAAAGAAGAAACCTCCTTCTTTCGCAAATGGAAGAATTATTCTACTGGCTAAACCAAACAATGACCTACTAGATTTGAATGGGTGGAGACCCGTCACATTACTAAACACAGACTATAAAATAGTAGCAAAGATCTTAACAAATAGACTAAATGATGTATTGCCAATGATTATATCAGAACTACAAGCAGCAGCAGTTCCAGGGAGATCGATATTCGCGTCTTTGACTTTAAGACGCGATATATTCACTTATGTCAAACAAAAACAAATTAAAGGTGCCTTCATCACGATAGATCAAGAGAAAGCATACGATAAAGTGAACCATCATTACATATATGAGACTATGAAACAATTCGGTTTCCCTCAGGACTTCATAGACATCATCGAATTACTATATAAAGATATTACAAGTGAAATTCAAATTAAAAACACGCTCACAGATAGTTTCTCAGTTACGAGAGGGGTGCGACAAGGTTGTTCACTCACACCAGGACTCTTTGTATTGACTTTGGATTCGCTATTGAGAAGAGTCGACCAAGAAAAAAGAATGAGAGGTTTCCCTTTGCCAGGATTGGGGGAAATAAAAATTTCAGCCTTTGCAGAGGATATATCTTTATTTATTAAAGATGAATGCAGCTATCAGAAATTCCTGCAAATCTTCGAAGAGTATGCTATAATATCTGGAGCAAGAATTAATAAAAAAAAGCAAAGCACTGCGATTTGGGGATTTTAGAGAAGAATCACTTGGTGAAGTGCAATTTGTGCAAGCTGCAAAAGTTCTCGGATTGTGGTTTCAACCAGGAGACATTTCGCCAAAAAGTTGGGACGAACCCCTAAAAAAAGCTGCCCAAGTGGCCGAAAACCCACCCCATCAAGATTTAAACCTAATAGAGAAGGCGGAAGTAGTGAAAACAGAACTATGTTCTCCTGCCTTCTATGTAGCAAGAATTGCAAAAAATGCCTCGACTGGTTGCAAACAGATTGACTACCCTCATAGGGAGCTTCCTTTGGGGAAAGAAACCAGCACCAGTTACAAAAACAGTTACTAGAATACTCCCATCACGAGGGGCTTTAGGGATACCAAACGTTTCTCTAACAGCACGAACTCTGGCAGCTAAAACAGTAAGCTCATTGATTAACGAGAATAACTTCCTTGGAAAACCTTTACTGAGATATTGGATTAGCACTCTTGATCGCTTTGTCACAACAGAGATCTGGAAAGGCCCAAGAGCCGAAATCCCGCTTCAATTTTACAAAGAAGCAGTGAACACAAAAAAGCGATCGAGGAACTCTGTCCAGAAACCCCACTAGCAGACATAAAGCCCGCAGAAATAAGCGCTACAATGGCTCTGAAGGAATTGAATATGGAAGATGTACCAAAAAGTTTACCACATGAATGGAAATTTTGGAAACAAGCGCAATTACCAAAGGAAGTGAAAGACTTTGAATGGAAAAGACGGTGGGGAGTTCTCCCGACAAAAATAAGACTTGCACGGTTCGGGATCACACCATCAGAGGAATGTACTAACTGCAAAGAACCGGAATCGCAATGACATGCATTCAAAGAATGCCCTTCAGCAAAAGTTGTTTGGAAGATAGCCAATACCAAGTTCAGAACAAATCTAGCCAAAGAATAGAAGAAGAAAAGCCTCTTTGAAAAATTACTGACCGTAGTAATAATGTATAATTTGTGGAAAAGAAGAGGGCTTGCTGAATTAAAAAAAAGCCCCAAAAAGAGGTGTATCCGGTATTAAAAAATACCAGAATCATGATGTGCAAAATATTAAATAAAGAGCTAGAAAAAATGGAATAGACAATTTCCTTAAAAAATGGCATACGAAATTTTGGATAGTAAAAGAAAACACAGTTGAAATCCCAATAATTCCATATTAACACGCCTTTAAGTCTTTGAACTTTAGAGAAAAACTGGAATTATGTCACCCCAACCATCAATCATCAACGACATTTAAAGAATAACAATTTTGTGAGAAATGAGGGGCAGCTTAAACATTGTATAAAAGTGCAAGGCTGATCCATTTGCAAGTGCATTTTCAAATGTATTGTGAGTCAAACTAAACATTGTATAACTGTGCAAGGCTGAACGAAAGTACAATGTAATAGCCTAAACATTGTATAACTGTTCGAAACTGATCAAATTTTATGTTACAAATGCCTTGTGTATAATTGTGTGTAATAGTGTGTAAACAGATACCAGTATATCAAGAAAAATGAATGGTGTTACACCAGTGAATTGTAAAAAGGTAGAGATGACAATAAACTTCTCTTGGTGTGTATAGTTTGATTGCCGTCACTGTCGCAGTTTCACTCGAAAGGCGAAGAATCAATTGCGATACCAACTTAGTAGAGAGCTATACGGAGTAAGTTTTATGAGTAGTTTTATCAGCTGTATAAACTTGGACATGCAGCAGCACCAGCAACGCGCAGAACTGTCGTCGACGCCGTCGGCATTTTGCCTGCGTTCGCACCGAACGCGGGCGGCGTTGGTGACTGTTGCCGGTGCCCCTTGGGGCGGCTCGGAGGTTTTCGACGAGATCAGAACGGGACACTCGTCGAGAAGCGTCGGAAATCTTTACCACCTTCTCGCCTCGCAATGTTTTATTGCGATAGCAATTATATGGACACTCAAAAGCAGATTTCTGCCGTCGGCGTCGGCGTCGCCGTCGCCGTTGCCGTCGCCGTCGCCGTCGCCGTCGCCGTGAGGTTCCGTATGACGTCAATGGAGATGAAAGCGTCGCCGATGATAAGTGGTTCTTGAGGGAAAGGGAAAGGTTGGCGCTATCTTCTGCAGCCCGAACGCTGTATGTGCGAGTGAAAGGGCGCGAGGGGCGCGCGCTTTCACGGCGAGTGAACGCACGGCGGAGAACAAACGCGCTTTCTGCGCCGTGCTCCCTTAAGGGCTGCAGAATTAAGCGTCTCTTTCCTCCTTTGCAATCACCATATATGTAGAGCAAACGCGCCTTCTTCCGACGCGCGAGAGGCCATGGGGGAGGGGGAGAGGGAGGGAAGGGAGGCGACGTTTAACTGCGGCACCAAGTGCCTATTTATATAAGATGCTCCGGCAACAGTCACCAACGCCGCACGCATTTTGAGCGAACGCGGGCAAAACGCCGACGGCGTCGACAGCAGTTCTGCGTGTTGCCGGTGCTGCTGCATGTCCAAGTTTATACAGCTGATAAAGCTAATATCATTACACTGTATAGCTCTATACAAGTTGGCTATCGCAATTGATGCTTCGCCTTTTAGGTGAAACTGCGACAACTTTTTTTATATAAATAGACAATTGGTGCCGCAGCTAAACGTCGTCTCCCCTCCCTCCCTTCCCCCCACGGCTTTTCGCGAGACGGAAGAAGTCGCGTTTGCTGTATATATATATATATATATATATATATATATATATATATATATATATATGGTGATTGTAAAGGAGGAAAGAGACGCCTACTTCTGCAGCCCTTAAGGGAGCACGGCGCAGAACGCGCGTTTGTTCTCCACCGTGCGTTCGCTCCCCGTGAAAGCGCGCGTCCCTCGCACCCTTTCACTCGCACATACAGCGTCCAGCCAACGCCACCTAGACTAGGAATAGTCTAGGTGTGTTGGTCCAGCGCGCGGCGACGATTTCATCGCTGTTGACGTCATACGGAACCTCACGGCGACGGCGACGCCAACGGCAGCAATACTTTTTGAGTGTCCATATAATTGCTATCGCAATAATACGGTGCACAGACGCCGCCACTCCCACGCGTGGAGCGTAAAACCCCCACAAACTTTACAAAAGCGTCAAGGCTGTGCCATACCTGACACGGTAGCCCAGTGACACCGTGGAGCTGCTGAGCTCAAGGTCGCAGGTGCGAATCCCTGCCGCAGCAGCCTCATTGCGATGAAGGGGGAAATGCAAAAAGAAAAAAAAAAAAGAACGCTCACGTACTTTGATTGAGGTGCACATTAAAGAACCCCGGGTGGTCAAAATTAATCCGGAGTCCCCTATACTACGGCGTGCCTCATAATCAGATCGTGGTCTTGGCACTATATAAAACCGCAAAATTTAATTTAAAGCTGCGCGATGAAGCACTGCACGCAGGTTAGCACGTCCAGTTTAAAACTGCACATTGCGACTGGTGGCATAAGTCAGAATCGCCGGTGGCGTTAGTGGTAGACAAAGTGTTAATGTTTCTTCGTCCTAGTGGCTACCATCGACGAGGTCGAATTGCTAAGGAGCAGGGGTGTGGCCTGACGAATGCAGCACGATGACGACAGTGTCGTCAGCGTAACAGTTCACGGACGGACACCACGAACTATGTTTTGAGCTCAGAACTGCTGTCGCGGTAAAAAAAGTCGCAGATTCGCCCGAAAGGCGAAGCATCAATTGCGATAGCAAATTTACTAGTAGAGTATACGGAGTAAGGATAGTAGTTTTAGGGGCTGCATAAACTTAGACACATTCGCTTACTAACTGAATTAGCAAGCATGATTTCAGCGCACTCAAGCAAACATGAATGAACTCTATGACCGCAGACAATCACTGTCAAAACACTGGCGTCAGCAAGCGCGGCGGGAGCAGTGACCGAAGGTTCGTGTGGTCTATCGCTTTAAAGGAAATTGAGCGGCGAAAGCACAGCGTATACAAAGGTCAGAACCGTGTGGAGATCGCTTTCAATATACGGTGCGCGCGACAGCCCTCAGCCGCGCAAAGTACGCAGTTCCTGGCAGAATAGAAACCGCGAACTCTCCCTCCCGCGCTGCCTTCCCGCTTTCCTCCTTTCACGTGGGAGATTGAGTCGCCAGTTTCTCTTGCACCCGGTCGCAAGCTACGCATTTAGTGCCGCAGCTAAACGTCGCCTCCCCTCCCTCACTCCTATCCCCCCACGGCCTTTCGTACGACCGGAGACGTCGTGTTTGCTCTCCGACGTGCGTTCGCTCTCCGTGAAAGCGCGCGTCTCTCGAGCGCTTTCACTCGCACATGCAGCATACGGCGCGCGGCGACGACGACGGCGAAGCCGATGGCAGTGTCTATATAATTGCTATCGCAATAATATAGGAAGGAGGAGTACAAACCTTTTCCGGCGCACGCGTTTGGTTATCGCTGCATTATACTAGTTTCTCACGCCCCGGTGAAGCGCGCTTTGCCGCAGCACTTAAATGTTCACGCGCGAAGCCCGCCGCTGGCTGGCCTGGACCCCTTCGCACCGGCGCGGAAAATCACGCATCCTTTAATGATCATGTATAGTGTTTACTGGCGCAAGGGCCAAGTATGGCAAAAGAGCGCCAAGAAATCACGCATCACTCGATGCCAGCGCCGCCGTTCGGCGCTGGGCATCGAGGCACCCTAGGCGCAGAATAAAGCGCGCGTTCGCTGTGCTTCCGTCATTCTCTCTCTGTGCAACGATGTGCGAAACGCCATGAACAACGTCAACGTCGGCGCTAGTTGCAGCGGCAGCGCCACGACCGCGGAGCAGAGGAAGGCTCGGGAAGCCGAACGTAAACATCAGCGTCGGCAAGCGGACCCCGAACTTCGGGATCGTCTTCAAGAAACCGCGCGCACCGACGCTAGGAATCACGTACGATCTCTAAATAAAGACGCAACAACCCCGTACAAACGTATCCTCTCTTCTCAATACATTCTCTCACTCTAACTTTCATTGGGTTGTGTTGCCAAGTGAAACGAAACGGAAACTCGATGCGCACCCCCCTCGATGCTTTCGCATCCCACCATGGTTGCCCGTAGGGTGAGATGATGTGATTTTTTTAATCAAATGATGGGTTGGGGCGAACTGGTATATTCATTCAGATATAGGCTAAAGTCACTAACAGAGAGAGCAGCAACCTAAAATCTAAGAGCATTATTTAGTGAAAGTGTGTAGAGTCCCACTAACGTCTCTAGATAAACACCTTGTAGGCCGTGACACCCACCGCTGCATCGCCGTAATGACTCATGAGTGATGACCACCGTGTTCTGGCCTTCGTTCTTTAATGTTCTAAGCCATCTGTCGACTCCCAGAACGCGGAGGGCTATTGAACGCACGAAGCGCATCTTTAATTAAGATAAATCAATTTTTAAAGCAGATTCTTCCGTTGAAATATTTCTTTTGTTTGGGGATATTTGCACCGAAGCTGTTGCCTCCAACCGAGGTCTTCATTGCCTGTGACACCTGTGGCTGTGATGAAGGAATCGAACATCATCTGTGCGTCTGTCCACATCGTAGTACAGAGAAGTACGTGCTTGTCTACGTGTTAGAGACACTGGACAGCCGCCCAATGGCAAAGCTAAATATTCTAGGACAGTGGTCACAACGGACGTATGCGCGAAAGGCAGCCAGAGCGCTGTAGTGCATTTCGTACATGATGTCTAAGGGTCTGCAATATAGATTGTGATAGATACTCAGAATTTCGCGTGCCTATTTCCGCCTCGCTTCTGAACTTTCCTATTTTTCCCTAATCCTATAAAATTATTCCCAATCTTATAAAAGCCATTTTCCCTTTCCCCCAGCTCAGGGCCGCAAACGGGACTTTTTGTCTCGTTAACCTATACCTCCCTGGTATACTAATTTCCAGTTCAAAGACGTGGCGACCGAATATACAAAACAAGACAAGACAGAGCGCTGTCTATCAATTCATGTTTTTTTATCGGATTGTGCAGATTGTCCTGTCGAAGATATTTTCACGTCCTTGCGCTGGAAATCGGTATCATGTCAAACCGAGTAACCAGATGGTGCATTCTAGCTGCCTGCCTTTCCTCTGCATATACATATGTATATAAACCGAGGACTCGCCGGACTATGTTGCTGCTGCCCGCACACCTGTACGGTCACCCGCTCGACGTGCCTCACAGGCGCTCGGCCGTTGATGAAGCACATGCTGTGTGGGCTCACGTACTTCTGCCGGAGACATCCGGCAGAAGATATACCTCAAACCACATATTAGGATTTCTGAACACTAGACATTACCCGACAACGACGGTGGATTTCGCGCAACGCTGCAGTCCGTCTGGGACTTTGCACGCGAGGCGGGGATTGACCATCGTGACCATGTATATATATATATATATATATATATATATATATATATATATATTAATATATAAGATTTCTTGCTGGATTTCGTGCTTGCTGGATACCAAGCAGAGAATTCCGGTGATGCCTTATGACAAGGGTGTGAAAGCGAATTGTCAACAGCAGATACGAATGTTGTACATGATCTTGACGTCAAACAGTTCAACGGGCGATATGGCTGGGATTCGGAAAGATCACCAACCGGAAGTGGAGCGCTCGCATCGTGTTACGCGCTATGCGTACTCAAGCAAAAAAAGAGAAAGAAAGGAAAAAAAAAAAAAAACCCGAGAGAACAGGGAAGCCCGGTCCGAGATGCAAGAAGTTGAAGTAGCAAGAACAACAACGTGTACGCGCTTCGGTAATGCGTGCTGCCGGGGGCCATTTATTTTGCTCGCCATCGTGAGTGGCAGGAGTCTCGAAGGGTTCAAGTATAAAAGGGTCGACGCAAAGAGGGGCCTCAGGGTCTGCGAAAACAGGCTTTGACAAAACGGCGTCACGGAGATTACTTTTAGCGGTTGACGGCCGCGGCGATAGCAAGTGAGAGAAAGAGGGGGAAAAAAATGAAAAACGCGGGAAGGAGTCGTGCGGTGATGCTACGCGACAGGACTCCCAGAAATAGGCAACCAAAACGGTAAAAGAGATCGGAGGCGAAAAAAGAAGAGAGGAGAAGGTGACGTCAGTAAGGCGAGAAGAGGTTGTTGCGCGACGTCCCAAGGCGTTCACGGCCACAAAGTGTTGGTGTGCGTTTGAGGAACCGTCTCAGTGCGGGAGGTTGGCGGTGCTAGAGAAGGTTGGGTGGGAGGGAGGGAGGGAAGGTGCGGCGATTGGGGCTTCCTCCTCTATTTCTGACTTCCCATCTCCCCTTCGTTACACCCTCCGTCCCCTCCCCCCTCTCCCCCCCCCCCCCCAAAAAAAAGAAGAAATAAGTCTGTGCCTGTGTGCTGCACGCTTCGACATTATTTCTTTGCGGACGCATATATATTGGACGAACATGTTCCCGTTTCTGACCGCCACGCCACCTGCGACTGACTTCTGAAACGTGTGGCCGTGCGCGCGTCCGCTATTTCTTCCTCTCTTTACTTTCTTTTCCTTTTCTTTTTCTTTTCGTACACGTGCCAGAACGTTCCGTCCCTACTCGAAGATATGCCATTTTCGTTTCTCTTCCTTTTCTTCGTAGTCTTATGTTTAATTTTTCTCATTTTCTTTGCTCTGCAAAGGCAGCCGAAGAGGCGGAGAGGGGTTAGATGAGCGCGAAGGGGAGGGGAGGCAGCGACTGTAGTTTCGATTGGAAACGGCGAAAGAAATAAGCTCTCGAGGAAGAAGAAGCGACGCGATATTGGTTTTTCTCGGACAACACTGCACGAACGCACGGTATATATATATATATATATATATATATATATATATATATATATATATACGCACGAGTGTGCCCGCTCTCAAAAAAAAAGAAATAACGAAAGAAAGCAATCATACAGACACGGCGCGTATAAGGTTCGTAAGGATGCCTGGGAGGTATAGAGCAAGAATTGAGAAATACGATAATAACAATAATAATACCGGGGCCGGTCTGTCCGTGCACAAACTTTGCTCGGCGAAATCCGTTTAGGGACGACGCTGCTTGCTTGCGCACGAGCCTGCACCACCGTTACGCGAAGGAAAAAAAAAGAGAGAGAGAGCGAAATATATTAAAGAGATAAAAGGCGTAAGCTAGCCTGCGGCAGGCAGGGCAGGCTGGTTGACGTTAAACGTTATAAAAGCCGGCCCGCTTCCTTGCTGCGCCTTCTTCTACCTCTTGTTCTTCCTCATGCCCCTATACCTTGCATGTGCGCAACAGACGAACACGACCAACCGACCGACGCACGCAGCGCGCTCTCTCAAGGATTGTCAATTTTGCCTCGCCGAGCTCCCCATTTTCCTTATTCTTTTTTTTTTCAGAAGAGGAAGAAAAAAAAAAGATGTTTTGCTTCCATTCTCATATTTCCCGCTGCCTCGTGACACGGGGCCGCGTATACGTAGTTTGCGAGCACCCAATGGCCGACGAAGCAGACGCGTGGGTGCGCATTGTTGCAGGAAATTGAATCCGCGCGCGGCAGTGGCAGCGCGTGTCTTTACGCGCGCGCACGTGTGTGTGTGTGTGCGTGTGAACCTTTTTAATGTTTACAAACCGGATCGGCCATACACGGGCGTCAGCTATGCGCCGCTTGTTGCTGAGGCTGTGGCTCGTGGCAGCTGTCGCTGCTACACTCCAGCTGTTGCGCTTCTCGCATAGCCCGCCTTTCGCGTGAAGGAGCCCCCGACGTTCGGTCGCGCGTCGCGCGAACCCGCGAACCGTGTCCACAAATAACCCCGACGCCAGCTCTCTGCGGGTGGCCCGATTTGAAACATGTTACAACCATGTCGTACGGGGTAGATTTAATGACGTTTAGTCCGTAACGCGGTTTGTACGAACGTGTAAAGGCGCACCGCCCCGTGCATGGACGCCGGGTCTATTCTGTATTCTTCGTCAGAAAAGATACCTTAACACGAATTGTTCGGAGCTGTAGACGAAACGAATGAACGAATGAATAGAAGATGTACTTGCGAGAGAGATGGCGCTGTGGCATGGGCAATCTCCCCGCCCCTGAAGCGGAGAGATTGCCCTTGGGATCGCGAGATTCACGATTGTGAGTGTCCGTGGCGGGTGAGCGTGGCATTCAAGCGAGCATGGCCACTCGAACGTTGTACTGCGTGTCGCTGAGTAAAAAAAAACCCTATAATAGTTTTGTAGCGTTAGCTACACTGGCCTAGCCAAGCCCGTTTCGCGCGGCACATCAAGAGCCGTGCTGCGCATGCGCAAGGATCAGTGATGTCACACGGCTTGCGCACCGGAGCCACCGGAGCCGGCACCTCTCGCGTACTCCGCCGCCGCCGGTCTGCGCATTCCAGAGGAGTGACGTCGTAGCCGTGGTAGACGCACTGGCGCCGGCGCGCGCTCGCTGTGCAGTCGCCGTCTGACACTGCGCTGGAGCCGCTGTGCTTCTGACTGGCGTTTGTGTGTGTCATTGGAGCAGCAGTAAGCATGACAATCAAGCTAATCCTTGACAATCTAGACAACCAGGAAAGCTAAGAATAATCAGCTGAACCTTTGCTAACGCTACGTATATCCTGGCATAGCCGAGCTAAGCCACTGCAACCAGGCGCGGATCCAGGGGGGATGTCCGGATGCCCCCCCCCCCCCCCCCTTCCCTCAGATTTCTGCATCGCCCCCTCGCTGACAGGGGGATGGCCCTGTCGCATAAAAATATGGCCACCAGCATTTTTCAAAAGTATTTTTCGCGAGTACCAGTGATATCAGCCATGTAGAAGTAAAGCTAGCTCGCTCACAAAAACTTAGTTGTATTCCGTTGGGGTGTGGTGTCGCGAAGTTGCCGTAGTTATTTTTTCTCATGAACACCTTGGACATCCTGGCGCCGGCGATGCCTTACTCGTCCCGTCGGTGGCGTCGAATGAACGAGGGGACGTCCCTTTTGCCAAGCACGCCGATGTCCGCGCGAGCGCCTTCGCGCCTGATCAACTTAGTTGCCCTTTGGGGTGTGATCGGTTGCCTCATTGGCTGTCATCGGTTCCGCGACCAACCTGCTTAATGAAAGAGATCATTTGCTGAAGTGTTCATATACAGGGTTTGTCCGAAAAGCAATGTCAGTGATTATATTGTGAAGCGACTATACGTCGTAGTGCGCTAAGACCAGTTTGAATTCGTGGAGGGGGAAGTTAGCTTACGCAAGCGCTGTCGCTCAGTCGTCTGCGACCATCTGGAGAGTAAGGACAAGGTTTTTCGTCAACTCATTTTCATTTACGGTGCAAGTCGTAATGCAGTGCTCGTTGGAACAAAGGATTGCCATCGAGTTTTGTGTGAAACTCGGCAAGTCTGCAGTGGAAACTTTTCCTATGATAAAAACAGCTTTTGGTTATAATTGTTTGTCGGAACATCAGGTTTACCGGGGGCACAAGGTATTTTTAGAAGGTTGTGAAGAGGTCAGCGATTAAGCCCGCGCTGTACTGCCGTCAACGACCATCACCGACGAAAATGTGACGCGCGCGAGAAATCTTTTGTACTCAGACCCTCGTTTGAGTGTCCGTTTAGTGGCACAGAGAGTAAACATTCCAAAAAGTACCGTTCACGTGATTTTGACGAATAATTTTCAGATGCGAAAAGTGTGCGCGAAGATCTTGCGCAAAATGTTAATGGACGACCTACAATCGAGCCGAGTTGAAACGTGCCAGGAGGTTTGGGACTTGTGCGAAAGTGACCCCCACGTTTTGGACAATGTCATCACAGGTGACCAGACTTGGGTGTTTGAATACGACCCCGAAACAAAAAGGCAAAGTGGCAAGTGGCACAGCTCGGCGTCCCCTCGCCCCAAGAAGGCCAGAATTAGCAAGTCAAAGGTCAAGACCATGCTGATTGTGTTCTTTGACATCAGTAGCCTTGTCCACCATGAGTTTGTACCCTATGGCACAACCGTGAACGCCAAATTCTACGTGAAAGTGCTCAAGCGACTCAAACGAAGGATTCATCGCACCCGGCCTGATATCGGGGGCGATTTGAAACTTCACCATGACAACGCACCATGCAGCCTGCACCGCCTTCCTCGCGACCCACTTCCTGGCCGATTGAAAGATGCCTACGGTTCCCCAGCCGCCCTACAGTCCTGACGTGACTCTCTCAGGCTTCTTCTTTTTTCTGCACTTGAAAATTGACATGAAAGGACATCATTTCGCGACAGTTGGCAAAGTCGAAGAGGCTTGCACCAAGGCTCTAAAGGACATTCTTAAGGAGGCCACCGTGACGCCTTCGATGGTTGGAAATCTCGCTAGAAGCAATGTAACGACGCAGGAGGAGCCTATTTTGAAACATTTTATTGTGTTGTACCGATCTCATCAATAATTTCTTTTTGATCAACTCACTGAAATTGCTTTTCGGACAAACCCTGTATAAATAATAACAACTAACAGCTAAACTAAGAACTACGCATGGGCAACATTTTTTAACTGTAGCACTCATTGTGATCACAGTTACACGTTGACAATATCCAGTACGAGCACAGTACCGTTCGTACGCTACAAGTTTTTCATTGTAACTTCGCAGTTTTGTTGCCGTACATTAAGCATAGTAGGGTCAAAGCCGCTCGATCCGTTTATCTGAGTGGGCGTTCTCGCGGAGCAGGGCGAAGTCTCGAGCAGCGGCTGCGAAGTGGGGGAGCGTGACGTCAGCTGCCAACGCCAGCGCGCGGGCCAAGGATGGCGTCGCGTGGTAAGAGAAACGGGAGCAGATGCGCGCATTGTGTAAAAGGATGGCGTCGCGTGGGAAACAAAACATGAAGACGCTGGCTCGCGCTCTCGGCTACTACACCACATCGTTCTTCTTGTAGGTGGCGTCGTGAGTCTTCTTACGCGGTGATTCGCATATCGTAAAGAACCAGCGTAGTGGTTGCAGCATTGGAGCTCCAAAGCAAACGAAGGTGTCTCAGCCGAACACACAGAATCTCCTTAAGGAAAACAAGGTGTCCCAACAGAACTCAAAAGACGGACCCATGCTTGCGCATTTATAACGAACCTGCAGCAGATCATCCCAAATTTTATTTTAAGAAACAATACAGGCTAGATATACCGGGTGTTCAAAATGAAGCATTATGATTTTCTTAAAATTAGGCACTGGGAGGCACGTGAAGACCACCTGCGCAAATAAGTTATGTGGCCAGGGGGACACAAAGTGAGAAGATAATTATCGCTGTCAGCAGCCGAATTGACTAAAATTGAATAATTAACTTTGCGTATTGACTGCATTAAGAAACACGACTGCCTCTAAGTTTTCAATAGAAACATACCCACTTACTGCAGTGGACAAAAAATAATTGTTGAAATTGAGTTAATTAGGCTGCTCGCAGCGATTATCATCATCTCACTTTGTGCCCTCCTGGCTACATAACTTATGTGCAAAGGTGGTCTTCGCGTGCCTCCCAGTGCCTAATTTTAAGAAAAGCATAAAGCTTAGTTTTGAACACCCTGTATTATCAGGCACAGCCGCCAAGCACATGACTGTATTGGGTAACGTCGTTTTCCTATAAGCTCGGAGAAACCGATATCTGGCTTCGCTACAGGTCTTCTTCCTCTTTCTGAGGTTTTACGTGCCAAAACCAGTTCTGATTATGAGGCACGCCGTAGTGGAAGGCTCCGGATTAATTTTGACCACGTGGGGTTCTTTAACGTGCACTACAGCGCAAGCACATGGGTGTCTTTGCATTCCGCCTCCATCGAAATGCGGCCGCCGCGGCCGGGATTCGATCCCGCGATCTCGTGCTCAGCAGCGCGACGCCTGAGCTGACTGAACCACCACGGTGGGCTACAGATGTTGCTCTAGAGGTATAAAACGCAGGTTTATCGTGAGCAGAAACGGTGAATTTCGGTAAATATCAAAGGCTACTATCATCATCATCATCACTCACAGAAGCTGACCCCCCCCCCCCCCCCCCCCTCAGAAAAAACCTGGGTCCGCCCCTGACTGCAACATTTTTGCTTCTCTCAACTGGCGGAAAAATTTTGAACATTGCTTCGGTTGTGAGCACATTTAGAAGTATAATTACCTCTGACTAAACTTCTGCAGTCAGAAGTTTAGTCAGAGGTAATTCTGCTTCTAAATGTGCTTACAACCGACTAAACTTCTGCAGATTGGTGGCCTGGAGCAGAAGTAGAATAACCGGCTTCAAATCTGAAGGTCGTAAGTTCGAATCCTACTCCAGTCCACCACATTTTCAGGCATAAAGTGGTGCCTGACACCGGCAAGAAAAAAATATTGCCGAGATCTAGTGGGCTATACTAGTTCAGGTGCAACCAAACTAGGAAGGCCCACTAAGCTTCATCAAAGTCACTCCCTCACCAGAACAGGAATTGGCCTCCCTGGTGCAGCATTCGGCCACTACCTCCCTCATGACTCCGACAATTAAACCATGGCCCTCAGTCCCCAGTGGCTGCGGAGCACCTGACAAGGCGGCGGTCAGACCTGCTACGCGGCAGAGGGTGCTAAGAATCTCTGGGTCCGGACAGGCCGCCACTGGAAACTGAACCTGGCAACGTTCAACACGCGCACCCTCTCGGGTGAGGCTAGTTTAGCAGGGCTATTTGAAGAATTATCAGGCATCGCCTGGGATATTATTGGCCTTAGTGAGGCCAGAAGATCTGGTGAGGCTTACACAGTGCTGACAAACAGCCACGTCCTCTGCTACAGAGGTCTTCCAGATAAGAGAGAATCCGGGATAGGCATTTCTAGTCCATAACAACATAGCGGGCAACATTGATGAATTCTACAGCATTAATGAGAGGGGAATTAAAGCTGAATCGAAGGTACAAAATGAAGGTAGTACAAGCCTACGCCCCAAGCTCTAGTCGCGATGATGAAGAAATAGAACAGTTTTATGAAGATATTGAATTAGCGATGAGAAAGGTGCAAACTCAGTATACTGTAGTAATGGGTGACTTCAATGCAAAAGTGGGAAAAAAGCAGGATGGTGAGCAAGCAATTGGCAACTACGCCATCGAATTTAGGAATGCAAGAGGAGAGATGTCAGTGGAATTCGCGGAAAAGAATAGGCACCGAATAATGAATACCTTCTTCAGGAAGCGCAGCAACAGGAAGTGGACCTGGAAAAGTCCTAATGGAGAAACAAGGAATGAAATTGATCTCATACTCTCTGCCAATCCAAGCATAGTGCAGGATGTACAAGTGTTAGGTAAGGTAAAGTGCAGTGACCATAGGTTAGTGAGGTCTAGGATTTCTCTCAATTTGAAGAGAGAAAGAGTGAAATTAGTCAAGAGGAAACAAGCCAACCTAGAGGCAGTAAGGGTAAAAGCAGACCAATTCAGGCTGGTGCTCGCAAACAAATATGCACCTTTAGAAAAGGAAGATGAAGACAACATAGAGGTAAGGTATGAAACCGTAACTAGGTTGATCCCAAAAGCAGCAATTGAAGTGCGAGGTAAGGCACCAAGGCAACCAGTAGGTAAGCTCTCCCAGGAAACAAAGGACCTAATAAAGAAACGATAAAACATGAAAATGTCCAACTCAAGAGATGAGATAGAATTCGCTGAACTGTCAAAACTGATCAACAAGAAGAAAGTAAGGGATATTCGAAATTATAACGTGGGAAAGATTGAGGAAGCCGTAAAATATGGACGCAGCATTAAATCAGTAAGAAGAAAGCTTGGCATAGGACAAGGCAAGATGTATGCACTGAAAGATAAGCATGGTAATATCATCAGCAATTTCGATGACATAGTAAAAGCAGCGGAAGAATTCTATACTGACCTGTACAGTTCCCAGAACATCCAAGCTTCTTTCATTCGAAATAGTGATGAACCGGATACAGAGGCTCCTTCTATAACTAGCGATGAAGTTAGAAGGGCCTTGAAAGACATGACCAGGGGAAAAGCTGCTGGGGAAGATGGAATAACAGTAGATTTAATCAAAGATGGAGGAGATATCATGCTTGAAAAGCTTGCGGCCCTTTATACACAATGCCTCACAACTTCAAGTGTACCAGAGAGCTGGAAGAACGCCAACATTATACTAATCCATAAGAAGGCAGACATTAAAGAATTAAAGAATTATAGACCCATTAGATTGCTTTCAGTATTGTATAAAATATTCACCAAGATAATTTCCAATAGAATCAGGGCAACCCTTGACTTCAGCCAACCAAGAGAATAGGCTGGCTTCAGGAAGGGATGTTCTACGATGGATCATATCCATGTCATGAATGAGGTAATCGAGAAATCTGCGAAGTACAATAAACCTCTCTATATGGCTTTCATAGATTATGAAAAGGCATTTGATTCAGTAGAGATACCATCAGTCATAGAGGCATTGCGTAATCAAGGAGTACAGGAGGCATACGTCAATATCTTAGCAAACATCTACAAGGATTCCACAGCTACCTTGATTCTCCACAAGAAAAGTAGAAAGTTGCCTATCAAGAAAAGGGCCAGGCAAGGAGACACAATCTCTCCAATGCTATTCACTGCATGCTTAGAAGAAGTATTCAAGCTCTTCGACTGGGAAGGCTTAGGAGTGAGATCAACGCGGATATCTCAGCAACCTTCGGTTTGCAGATGACATTGTCCTATTCAGCAACAATGGAGACGAATTACAGCAAATGATTGAGGACCTTAATCGAGAAAGTGTAAGAATTGGCTTGAAAATGAATATGCAGAAGAGAAAGATAATGTTCAATAGCCTTACAAGGAAACAAGTATTCAGGATCGCCAGTCAGCCTCTAGAGTCTGTAAAGGAGCACGTTTACCTAGGTCAATTACTCACAGGGGACCCTGATCACGAGAAAGAAATTTACAGAAGAATAAAATAGGGTTGGAGTGCATACGGCAGGCATTGCCAAATCCTGACTGGGAGCTTACTACTGTCGCTGAAAAGAAAAATGTACAATCATTGCATTCTACCGGTGCTAACATATGGGGCAGAAACTTGGAGGTTAACAAAGAAGCTCGAGAACAAGTTAAGGACCGCACAAAGAGCGATGGAACGAAAAATTTTAGGACTAACGTTAAGAGACAGGAAGAGAGCGGTGTGGATCAGAGAACAAACGGGGATAGCCGATATTCTAGTTGACATTAAGCGCAAGAAATGGAGCTGGGCAGGCCATGTAATGCGTAGGATGGATAACCAGTGGACCATTAGGGTTACAGAATGGATACCAAGAGAAGGGAAGCGCAGTCGAGGTCGGCAGAAAACCAGATGGGATGATGAAGTTAGGCAATTTGCAGGCGCAAGTTGGCATACGCCAGCGCAAGACAGGGTAATTGGAGATCGAAGGGAGAGGCCTTCGTCCTGCAGTGGATATAAAGTATAGGCTGATGATGATGATGAAACTTCTGCAGAATGTAAGAAGGGTCTGTAAGATGGGCTTCGTTGCCCGTTTAACGGCATTGAATGAAGAGAAGTTCGCAGTTACAACACGTACATTATACTAAAAAAAAAACAACAAAATTTAGGGTTGGTTAGAAGCCGGAAACAAATATCTGCCGACTTTTCACACTAAATTCAGATATATTACTCGTTCACCTTTGTCTGTGCTTCGAGTGCATGGGGACGGTTGCAGCCAACATAGTCCTACACAAACTTAATTAGAGCCAATCGTACATTGGTTATTTCCGTGCATAGAATGGTCAGTGCTTGTTTGGCATCGTCCGCTCGGTTTCATGCACTCGATTGACAAGGAAGTTACAAACGCAGCTTTCGCTGATTAAAGAGTTCAAGAGAGTTACCCACGGAGATCATTGTGACCGTAAAGTCAACAGTGTCATAGCCTCCGATAAGGCAGTGTAATCTCCGAGAACTCCGCTGTGCCGCTAATACGTGTGGGCTGCGCCTATGCGTTTTGTGCATGCCCACTAATCACCCTTAAGGGATCTGCATGCCCAGAGACTTTGTACTATCAGCGTAAATTCAAACGCGAACAATTACAAAACTATACTCCAACGCGTTGTTCCGTTTCCAGGTTCACCGTATATAGTTCGTGGCAGTAAAATTTCAGCAAAGTTTCGTTGTCTTCTACCACTTATTTTCCCAGGAAGTTCTCCTTAGCTATGAGCACGGTGAGACAAAAGTATACGTAAAATAACATTGGTATAATTCGTCCAGCAAAAACGTTTCGCAGAAACACCTGGCTCCGAATTCACAAAGCTTTTTGTTTGTCAGTGCTCACTACCATATGCAGGCCACCTTTCAAAAATCATGGTTTGCTGGAATACGCTCTTAAGAACATTTCTAAGCGTAAGAACTTTTTTTTTTCCAGAATGTGGACCAGGAGTACGGCATTAAAGCTGCGGTCACGCAACTTTGCCTGTTTTTATCCTCTCAGGTCCATTCTCATCTGTCCCATTAATTCTTTCCTTCTAGATCTACCTTTTTAAAAGCATGCGATAATAACGTCAACTCGCTACGGAAACCTAAATCCCCGTTTTCACTGAAATTCTGAGAATGCACGCCTCCAGCCGACGTTCCAATCACCGCGGAGCGGCATGTGGGCATGGAGAGAAATGGCCATCGCTTGAAACGAGGCCTAATCAATACTGACCTCCAGAACTTTCGGCCAAGGTGCACTCGAACATCCTGAGCTCTTCCCGGCAGAGCGTATATATACTGCAGGCTGGAAGCGGGACCGTTTCTCGGGAGGCAATTAACTTGCCCTAAGATCCGGCCTGATTAGTTTCCGAATGAAGCTGCCACCGTCGAACGGCAACTCGTCCTTATACTTTCCTCCGCGAACGAGCTCACGCTTCCTCGGGGATCAGCAAGTCCAGAGCTGACGACTCTATAAAGCCCGAATCCGCTTAAACGTTTTTTTTTTTCTAGGCCGATCGCTCATTCGCGCGTGCCCTCCATCACGCAAAGTGTCTCGCGTCGCGGACTTTATGATTACCAAGGATTTAAGGCCGACTTACCGGTTGAATAATAGCCCGAGACATAACTTCTCGGAATATTGAAAGTCTTGCGTCTAATTGCCTCCTCCACATCGAGGAGATGAGCTGTGCGTGGCCACGCGAGATCTCATGGTTGGGTCGCGACAAGGTCCACATTTACAAACATCGTGGATGCTTATTCAAATAACGAGTCGTCGTCGCTGTGACGTCAGCAAGCGGCACACGGAGGAGATGCATGCGCCCCACGCGTTTGCTTTGAGAATAAATAGTGCAAGTTTAGTTACGTGTACACCATTAGCATATATCGAAACGCGAACAAAAATAACCGATGAAAATATCTGTTAGGCGTAATTGCATGAAAGTGCGATGAGTAATCATCATGTTGCTGGTCTTTAAGTATGCGTAGAAGTCCCAAGTGTACATTTTGGAGTTTGAGTTAATTTGTTTTTGTTAGCTGCACCAAAATTTTAAATGTCACCTGCGGCACGTAGCAAAATTGTAACCCTTGTACTAAATATAACTCGATGAGGCGAGCATTACTTCCATGAACACTCAAATGCGCGATTGACTAATTAACAAAATTTCACCAATTAAGTCATTTACTAATTAATTTACAGCCTATATTGCACTTTACGAATGGTAGCTATAGTGAGTTTGCAAGACATATAGACTTGGAACGATATCTAAGGATATCACCGGATTTGAGATAAGCGCCGTCGAACTTGCGTTTATAGTGCACTGTTGTCCCACGTACTTTTTTAAGAAAAAGAAAACGCTGTTTCATGCTTTGAAGTACAAAAGTAACTGGAACGCCCATGTATTTCGTCGCACATTTTGAAAATTATTACCTCAAAACTGGTGCCATCCTGAAATGTCGATATGCCTTGCGAACTCACCGACTGCAATTGGTAAAGCGTAACGTGTGCCGTAAAGTAATTAATTAAAAAGGTACTTAGTGCAGTTCGGTAATCATGCAGTTAAGCATTTTGATTTCTTGTAGTAGTAATACCTGTCTCATCGAGTAACTTAGTTCAAGGGTTATAACTGTGCTATCTGCCACAGACGACTTTAAAAAATTTGGTGTAGATGAAAAAAAAAGACCTCTAGTATATTTCGAATCTGGTACTACAGTCTGGGGGTAGCTGCAAAACGGACACGCCTTCAGATACTGACTGGCATCAATTGCACTACTGCAGCATGCCCTCTAAAGAAATAATGTTTGTGATTTTGTGGAATCAAACTTAATCATTGATATTCCAGAATTTCTGATGTCCGCCCTATGCCACCGAAAAAAAAAATATATCCATCGGAATGTCACTTCCTCTTTGCTCAACAGAAGGTCGCTGCAGTGCGAAGACCTCTCCCAGAAACCGCCATTTATCTCCTTCCTGCGGCAACCGAACCCACCTTATGCATGCAATTTCCATATCTAATCTCTCCATCTAATCATTCGGGGCCGTCGACTGCACTTCCCTCCCCTTGGAAGACACTCTTGCTATACTAAAAAAAAAAAAAAAAAAAAAAAAACCGCTTATCTCCTCTACGTGCTAGGCGTAGTCTATAGTGTTAACCTTGCGACACAATTCCATGCACTCCATGTGTTCTGACTGCGATATAGTGTATATAAACCTTCATGCGTTTCAAGGACTCCTTTATAAAAATGGCAGCAAACTTCAGCGATTCTTGAGGGTTTGAAACTTATTTATTGAGACAGCAACAGGTTCACATCTGCACTATGCCGCAGAGGCAGGAGTTAGAAACTTCAGTGGCCGCGGGGGTGGGCGAACTTTTGTTTTAATTAGATGGAATTATAGCACAACCGATGGACCATTAGAGTCACAGAATGGGTGCCACGAGAAGAGAAGCGCAGTCGAGGACGGCATAAAACTAGGTGGGGTGATGAAGTTAGGAAATTTGCAGGCGCAAGTTGGAATCAGCTAGCGCAAGACAGGGGTAATTGGAGATCACAGGGAGAGGCCTTCGTCCTGCAGTGAACATAAATATAGGCTGATTATGACGATGACTATAGGAGAACTTCACTACCTTTGGATGTATCTGACAAAAAATAAGGACGATCCCGAAGACAGTGCAGTCTAATACAGCGTTTCAGAGCGCTATATAGCTGTCACGAGGTAGTAGTGCGAGAAACTGGCATGTGACACACACGCCAGACGTTTCAAAGAGATACTTTGGTAAGAGTGAAGAATGCGTGTGGTCGAGTCCTATTGGTTAGAGCATATGGGCTGCTGCGCTGGAAGACAGTGGTTTGATCCCATTAATCGGTCACGCATATTCCTTTGCAGCATTATAGGTGGACTTCACCCACTTTGGAGGTATCCAACAGATAACTCGAGGTGTGTTGAGCGTATGCGTGTGGTTTCACAGTGGGCCCAACATAACGTTTGTAAGTGATACTAGGTAGAAACGTCCATTTCATAACTGAGTGTGTGCAAGTTCGCCCGTGATGCACACACGAGCGGTTGTCGAGACGTCACAATCATCCCATTATAAGTAACCTATCACGTATACTTCGAAAGTTAGTGGTGCTAAGTTCTGGCTCAGTTTTTTCTTTCTTTACCATGCGGTAGTCTGACGCTGAGGGAGTGGCCTGACGACGACTGCACTATAACGACGGCATTGTGATGACGATGGAGTACACGACGGCATTGTAATGTATAGGACGGACTGATACGGAAATCCCTTTTAACTTCTGTCGCGGTAACATAGCGCCAGTCGGGAGTAGTGCATCAGTCATCCCTTGAGTTGCAGCACGTATACTTGGACCATGGACTAACGCTGCGTCTGCATCTCGCGCAACGAATGCACTTTTAACCTTCCTTAGAGACACTGGTCTCAATGAGATACCATAGATTGCTGAGAGTTGAGATATGTTTTGTGTATCCGCGACGGGCACTGCGCATGTCATTTCATTTTTCATCGTATATATCCACCTGGAGTAGCATCATATAGAGCATGTCACCAGGTAAATCTCTCCAATATTCATTATAGATATCTCTCTATTTCTCTCTCTGAACATTGGTGTGCAGAAAATAAGCAAACTTTCAACCTCATTGAACCAAAATTAGCCACCGCTGACTTCTCTTGAAGCAATGACTGATTGATAGACTGATAGGCTTTAACGCGAGCAACTCTGCAGAGGCTCTATGGCAGGCGCAGGGGAACTCTAAATTAATTTCTACCACCTTTTAACGTGCATCCAAGGCTTGAACGGCGCATGGGTATTTTTGCATGTTCTCGACTGACAGATTGATCAATCAATCAATCCAATCAATCAATCAATCAATCAATCAATCAATCGAATATGACACCGCTTTGCTTATGAGGTTGCACATGAATTATATATCGCGCTCCTAGCTCATTCCTCGAGCGCAGCGTTCGGTCGAAACTGAGCGTGTTGGATCGTTTGATCGACGATCGATCGATCGTTCAGTTTGCGTTCCCTACAATACGAACACTGACCACGTCCTAGTTGTAAACGTTGTCGGAAGGGCAGCACGTTTCTACAGAACGAAGGTTCCGACGACGACTAGGCCTTTCAGTCCGCCCTAAGAAATGCATATCTCTGTCGCTGGCAACAGCTCTCTTGGACACATCTTAGAGAGTGCTCACTGTTAGGAGTACATTGGCGACCGTATAGTGTCCCCTTATGCGTGCGTGCTAATCGTGAAAGGAAGTTTTCTCGAGGGGCGATGGCCGGGGTGTTATCGCGCGACCAGGGAGGAGTGTAGGCTCTGAAAGAAGTACACGCGCCACTACAGATATCTCTCGGCGACAATGAAATGAGAAAGGAAGGCGGCTGGTGCACCTACAGAGCTCTTCGCTAATTAGCACTGCGGCCGGACACACGCTCACTTAGCCCTAATTGACTTCGCGAAACGGTGTCTTAATTGGAACGCGCACTTGAGGACCGCGGTCAAAACTCTTGGTGCAATCTATTTTCTTCGAAAATTTTAGGTGCTCGTTGTGCCATAGGATTTGACTTTTTTCGCTTTTGATTTTCGTATGAAAGATAATTCCCTATTCTGAATTTTAATACGGTAAAATATTGACCGAACTTAGGCGTAAGAGTCTTTCGAATTACCCATCCATCATCCTGGAGTTACATTCAGAGAGGGAGTTGTGAACTTCCGAAAGCAAGGTGCTACAGTTGCTATGACATGATTGCAATTAGCAGGGCAAATAAAATACTTCACGCTCGGGGCTGTATATTTGAGTGCAACCACGTACTGAAAGTTCCTAAAAGTGCGAGAAGCGGGTCACCATCAATATTCTTTTACGACTCATCCATGAAGAGTTACCAAGTGTGCGACGACACCACCCACGATCATCAAGAGTGAGTGTGTATAGTTGCTAATTTTACTGATTTATTATCGTTATTATATAATGTGACAAGGTTCCTCATATGCCAAAGCGGGACGAAGGGGATTGGAGATAGGAACGAGATTCAAAATTTATTCCAAGTTTTGTTTGTGTGAAGAGAAACTCTTTCAAGCTCTTTTGTAAGCTTGTACGTGCGTTTCGGCATTATTTCATGTGCTTCCACCACCACATGCCTGACTAGCAAGACAGCATGGTCAGTGATGTAAGGGCTTGACTACGGCTCGTTAGCCGATGCATTGAGAAGTTCATTGTAGTTGGATCAAGAAAATGTACAAGTCGTAAGTGTTCATGCGTTCTAGGTGTGATCTTATAACACTTGAGAAAGAACTGTTCGCTTGCCTTCGTGAGATTGATCGGAATCATGCTCTCTTCAGCAAAAGCTCCTTTCTGAACAATCACGCGAGGGCAAGCGAACGGTTTGCCTTCCTACCGTTACAAGATGCTGGTGCTGCTTCATTGCTTCCAGCACTGTTTCGCTTTGCTGGTTGCCTCTCGAGTCCCTTTGAAAGCGGCGCCACCGCAGCCAAGACTCTGAACAGCCAATTCGGCACCACAGGGCAGGCCACGGCGGGGCAGGAATTTATCGACGACTCGGGGTCTGTAGAAGCCAGAGCGGTACAAAACACCGCCCCATACGTAAGCCATGAGACAGTAGCACCATGGTGATAAAAGCGGGACGTGCCCCGCCTAAATCGGGAAGTCTGGTCACTTTATATTATAGGTGATAGGACGCGTTCAAGGTTAGATGTGTTTGGCGTTTTTATGAATGCCAGAAACAGGCAACGACCAAGCGGAGCGAGTGCGAGCACCAACAACCAGAAGCGTCTTCTTCTTCGTCTCCAGCTGGCGCCTGTATTTGTCACTACAATCACTCCCCGGCGAAAAAGGAGCCATCTTGGCGACCTATGGAACAGGCAGCACTGGTGGGTCGTAGTGCGGCTTCAGTCGGTCGACATGAACAGTTTCGCGTCCGCGACGTCGTTGGTCCGTAGATGGCTGAACGGGCTCAACGACGTAGAGTTGACCGGGGACGTCTGTCAAAGAACCCGGTAAGGGCCGGCATACTTGGAGCTGAACTTTGTGGAAAGGCCGGAAGTAGACGAGGGAACGCGGAGCCATACCAGCGTTCCTGGTGAATATGATGGAAAAGACAAGCCTGCGTCTTGACTATGCTTCTGGCTGGCCTGGTTTTGCGCGGTTAGTGAGCGTGCGATCTGACGACATTCTTCGGCATAGGTGGCAGCTTCGGATAGAGTCGTAGATTCTGAAGCGTCGGAGTGATATAAAAGAATCGTGACCATAAAAGAGGAAGGTTCGCGACCATAAAGAAGAAAGAAAGGAGAGAATCCCGTGGTAGACTGAGTGGCGCTATTGTAGGCATACGCAACAAAGGGAAGGATGCGGTCCCAGTTAGTGTGGTCAGCGAAAACATACATAGCGAGCATGTCACCGAGAGTGCGATTGAAGCGTTCAGTCATACCATTGGTTTGCGGATGATAGGCGCTCGTAGTTCTATGGACAACGTTGCATTCGCGGAGCAGGGCTTCTACAGCCTCGGAGAGGAATGAACGACCACGGTCACTCAGTAGCTCGCGAGGCGCACCATGTCGAAGAACAAGGTTGCGAAGGATGAACAAGCCGACTTCACGTGCTGTGGCCGCCGGAAGCGCTGAAGTTTCGGCGTAGCGCGTGAGGTGGTCCACGGCGACCATAACCCAGCGGTTGCCATCTGGGGTGTATGGTAGAGGGCCGTACAAGTCAATGCCGATACGGTCGAAAGGACGAGAGGCAATATCAGCTTCATGGTTGTGGAACCACCGCTGTGCTTCGCCCGCCAAGTAGAAGTTGACGTTGCTGAGCTTGTCGCCGTCATCCCATTTATTGTGGGCACTTACCCGCTCATACGAAGTGAGCCAGTCCTCGACTTCGTGGTCGTCGGTGTCGTTGAAAATGACAGGGTCTCGCTTTCGTGGTACGCCGGAGCAGGCGACCACCTGTGGTGCGGGAGCACCTTGCTGTGGCGCGTCGTCAGGCGTTGCCGAGGCGGGGGGTAGAGTCCGGGTACGGAGTTCCAGGATTAAAAGGGAACCAGCACGCTCCACCAATTGATAGGACGCGTTCAAGGTTAGTTGCGTTTGGCGTCTTTATGAATGCCAGAAACAGACAACGGCCAAGCGGAGCGAGTGCAAGCACCAACAACCAGAAGCGTCTTCTTCGTTTTCTGCTGGCGCCCGTATTTGTCACTACATAGGTTATTTTAGCTATTGACATGTCCGAATGTTTGCCTCGCAAAATTTGATGCATTACACAGCCGACTGACCGAGCAACCGGCTGTAATGCATCGGTCAATCACCCTGTCAGTGAAAATAAAGTGACGCTATCGCATGTATATTTTTATATATCTTTCATGATAAAAGAGTTGGAGGGGGGCACTGAAACGTAGGCAGCACACTACGTACAAAAATATGGCGAATAGTTATAGACTAGCGTGAAATGCCAGCTGACTGACGAGGCAACCAAGATTTTATATATTTATTATTTTTTTTTGCGCGAATCCGCAGCCCGCAAACTTTTGTTTATGACTTGTATTTTCCCCAGCTTGACCAATTGACTGTCAAAATACGCCTTGGAAAGCGAGAGATATGACTCGGTGCTTTTAAATGGAGAGCTGAAGTCGAGGCAGTCTTGCATCTGTACATGCGAATGCGCTGTTTATTGTGTTAAATAATCGTGTTAAATAAGCGAACTCATCGCGCGTCTTCCTGCACGAAGTATCAAGCTGCTTACCTGAGTCGACAGCCACGGACAGACATTTTTCAGCAACTTTCTGATCCATCAGTAAATAATTGAATGTCATGTTTGTATTCATGGCAAAATTACCAGCATAATACATTCACAATACCTACAATTTATTTACGATAGCAAACACACAGCGCTTGTGCACTCGCAGTACTCCTTCAAACGCGGAGAACTTTTCGGCTCAGTGGCTTACTCATTAGTTTTTTGCGGTAAGCCGCTGTGTCCGTAACGACTGCGCCAATATTTGAGTGTAGGGGCTTTATAAATTTGCTTGCAATTCATGAAGAAATCGCTTATGCATGCTTTTCGTTTGCCTAGCTGGCAAGCAAAAAGAGGGCAGCTCTCTAAGTGAGGACAAATTAAAGCTCCACTGCTCCAGTTTCCTCCACTGGAAATGCGTGAAAACTTAGACCAAGCTTTTTCTTGGTGCTCGACTTGCAGCATGGCACGCAGCAGTACGGCATGTTTTTGAAAAATACACTAAATTACACGCAGAATTTCCGGCGAGATTATAAAAACAAATCACTTGCCTCAATTCAATGTGGTACAACAATGTGAAATGCATATGAAAGCATATATGCTAGTTACACAGGGCCTTCAGCAGCAACACTTCCAAGTAACATATAGTAGTTCGAGGCTTGATGGAAAAGCCGCTTCAGCACCACTGATGTATCGTGGGAACTTCACATTGTAAAGGCGACGCGCATGCAAGGGCCCCGAATAATTAATTCGGCCGGTACATCAGGCTGGAGAAAATGTACTGCAAAATTATTATTACCACCGTGATTTCTGTATATGAAGACTTCTGTGAACACAGCGCTCG
>NC_051159.1:62767547-62800047 GCF_013339745.2 Dermacentor silvarum | reverse complement strand
ATAGATAAATATATATATATATAATAACTGCGAGTCTCAATAGCGTGTCAGCCTTCTCCAGTCTGGTTTGTTGGCGCTTTGTTGTCAAAGTGTAGACACCGACTCCATTTTCGGGACCTCAAATTCACTTCAGATCTTTAACTTTTATTACAAGAATAGAAAGAAAAAAAAAACCGATGATGACACTTAAGTTTCTCCGGCATATTCGTGAAAGAACTATTATATAATATTAACACTTAGTATATATGTCCATTTATTTAATTTGCATTATTCGATTGACATGGGTTTAATCGAAGAAAGTGCAGAATACGCCATTTCGTTGCTGTTGTTTTATATATTGACTGTCTAAGCATTTTTACTAAATTTACCTTATTGTCGGAACATTTCATTATATCACCTCAAATTATCGTCCTTTGATCATGGGAGAAATTATTGCTTGTGGCGAAACCAGCGACACAATAGTTTCCAACATTTAGAATTTCATCCGATTAAATAATTCACTCATGCTCGCAGCAGTCGTCATTAGACTACGACATTTTGCTGCTGTGAACGAGGTCACAGTTTCGATTCATGGTTACAGAAGCCGCACACCGATGAGGGCGCAGTGCAAGAACATTTACGTGCTTAGATTCACACGCACGCTAAAGAACCTTATGGGGTCGAAGTTTATTATTGCGATCGCAATTACATGGACGCCCCAAGCGCATATCTGCCGTCGTTGTGGCGTGAGCGTCGCCGTCGCCGTGATGTTACGTGTATGTAAAGTCCAAGGGCGAAAACACCGTCGTCGCCCGCCGTATGCTCTATGTGCGAGTGAAAGCGTGCGAGGGAAGCTGACAATCGTGGCTCAATCTCGCACGCGCAGGGAGGAAAGCGGGGAGGAAATGCGCTGTCTTCCGTCGCGCGCGAGACACCGGGGAGAGGGGAGGGGGGGGGGGCGGCGTTGTACTCTGGCAAAAACTGCGTATTTCGCGGTCACGCGGGCAGTATCTTAAAGTGATCTGCGTTAGGGGCAGAGTCTAGGTGCGCCGGCGGCTCATACCTTTGTGTGTGTGCTGTGTTCTCGCCACTCCGTTGGCGTTGAAGCGATAGATAGCACGAAGGTCACTTCTCTCGCTGCTCCAGCCCCGCTTCCTCACGCCAGCGTTTTGACAGAGAGTGTCCGCGGCCATCAAGTGTGATGTGTACATGTTTGCCTGTACGCGCTAACACCATGCTTGTTAAATTAGTCAGTAAGCGAATGTTTACAAGTTTATACGGATGATAAAACTCCTATCCTTACTTTCTATAGCTGTCTACTAATTTGCTATGGCAATCAATGCTTCGCATTTCGGGCGAAACTGCCACTTTTTCGAAGCCCTCCACAATACGGCGTACCTTAATTACAGCTGAGAGCGCAGCTTCGGTGTGTTAAATTACAACTTTAGTTAATTATGAAGTTAAACTCATAACGAATGCATACCGGGCGAAACATTTTCGCAAATTCTATTGCCTTGTAAGCATGTACTCTGAGAGAACTGACGGCAAAGATGGCTTTTCCACGCAGCCACCGTCAAAAAGCAGAGCTGTTTCAGCTGCATCCTGTGGGTCCAACCTGTGTAGGTCCAGCCTCTTTGCTTAAGCTCAAAAACAGCTGCCTGAATAGATAATCCTTCACGAGTGACGTCCAAGCCAATAGAAACAACGCTAAGCTGTTCGACTCATGGCGGATGATCGTGCAAGAAAAAAAAAAAAAGAAGAGAGCAAAAAAAAAAAAAAAAAACGCAATGGGCAGTGTCCGCCTCTAAGGATTACATGTTGCCGTTACACTACCGTTTGCTGTTTTGTGCGCCTGGGCCAGTCATATATTCCTAATTATACTACGCACGTAGGAAGCACGGTTCGATCGAAGCGAAAAAAAAAAAATAGCCGTCGTGCCCCACATATTATATACGGATGTCGCTGGAGACGATGTGATGGCACGGGGGGAAAAGGGAGACATTTATGGACATTTAATTTTTTCCAGGAGGATTTAGAAAATCCCATTACCATCCCTGGAGCGATGAGTAGTCCACAGATACCTAATTGCAGGCCTAATCTTCACTCGGGAGGGCTTCTAATTAGGTCGTCCGCGAAGCAAAAGCTACGGCCGATCTGAAAACTAGCAGGCAAATGCCAGGGTTCCGTGACGTCAAAAGTGCAGTGGCTCACTATTGCATTTAGCGTTGGACTTTTCGCGATGAACAGAAAGCCCCTCCCCCTACCCCTGCCCCCATAGACAAGAAAAGAAGTGAGAACAACTTGCATTTTGCCTAGCTGAAATGAAAGCAGAGATGTCTACTGGGGACGTCGTTACATAAAGTACAGAAGATAATAAAAAAAAAAAACAGAACAATATGAGTTCACTTCATAATCTTTGTGCATATGCCTAATCCTGCTTCAAAGCTACCGCTTCTGTGACGTAAGACAAACTGTACAAAAGGGCGATGCTAGAAGAGAACAAAAGCGCAGTTCACCTGGAGGTCATAAATCTAGAGATTATATATATATATATGTGTGTGTGTGTGTTAAAGATACACTATTTACTTGTACAATTTTAATCACGAATTTCCATTCGTAATACGCTTAGCCACGGGTTACTGCACTGCTTCCGCCTTGACTACAGGTATCACTGGGATAAGCGCTAATCCGCCCTGAACTGTTGACATACTGATACGCCTTACAAAGACAAAGAAAAACGAAAATAAAATCTTAAGTAAACGAGGCGAGAATCCTATACAGGCGATGAAATGTGGCGAAATACTGTCTGCAATATAATCTCTCAACGAGGGCGGTAAATTTGCAGCACCGCGCAGACGATATCTAACGGTATAGAGAGAGAAAAAGAGAGAAAAAAAGGAAGCGCTACGGCGTACTTTACTGTGAAGATTGACATTTATTGAAAATACGATTATGAAGTTTATGCAGTTTGTAAGAGTCAGTTTAAATACTATGGTCTGCGTCTCCATACTGCGTTGGGTGTTGGAGTTCCTTTCATCTCTCGATGCGTTCATTCGTACACCGCGCCAAACACTGCCATCGTCATAATCAAGTCGCCGTGTAAACGGTGACACATGTCGGGCCAGTAGCTATACACTGCTGAGCAGACATCAGCAATCTGAATCTTTAAGTGCTCATCGAAGAACTAACGTTTTGAAATGTTCTTTCTCTCCCGCACTATAGGCCAATGGAACACGCCGCCATTGTCATCACTATGCATTTCTGGTTCTTTAGAATGCCTTAATTACTGACATGACATTCTTAAGATGCGAGTCGTTTGTTTTCTGAATGCTTGTGTAAAATTTGTTCATTGTTTTGCGCGTGCAGCTTTACCCCGCTTGCCTGGAACAAATGGGTCTGCTGTATTTTACAAACAAACAAACAAACAAACAAACAAACAAACAAACAAACAAACAAACAAACAAACAAACAAACAAACAAACAAACAAACAAACAAACAAACAAACAAACAAACAAACAAACAAACAAACAAACAAACAAACAAACTTCTGTACTAAACCTAAATAAATATGAAATGCGCCAAAAAAAAAAAAAAGAAAGCGCCAAATAGATTTCAGATGTGATAAAATTTCATCTCAAGTCTGTAGACTCCAACGGCGTTGGTAAACTGTAAACGATGGCAAAGGAAGGGGGGTAATTGGCCAATTCCACCAGGACTGGCTCAACGAAGTGCTTAATTGTTTGAAATTTCCAAACGTCGTTCTTTCTGAAAGTCATGATGGTTATGTTTTAAGGGAGAGAGAGAGAGAAACCAAAAGGGAAATGTAGGGAGGTTAATCAAGGACCTGTCCAGCTGGCTACCCTACACATGAGAGAGAGAGAGAGAGAGAGAAAGAGAAAGGCAAAGGCTACACTTTAGCTTCTGCATTTGGACGAACAGTGAGTGCACTACCCTTGCAATTACACAGCACGTAAGTGAACACCACACGGACAACCTGACATGGTGTGTGGTGTCCGTTTCTGCGCCGTTAAAGAAAGAAAGAAAGAAAGAAAGAAAGAAAGAAAGAAAGAAAGAAAGAAAGAAAGAAAGAAAGAAAGAAAGAAAGAAAGAAATACCATAAGTCTGGGATTGTTGGGTCTTCCATATTAGGGCGTCTGCGTATTTTTGCGCGTGCAAGTCAACTAGCCAAAACGAACCTATACTAAAGCGCACCAACTTGCCCATCAAGTCCTTTTGAACTAGTATACCGCATGTGGTTCGTTTGCAATATTGCGTTTTCGAACATCATTGCAACGACATCAGACACGTGGGAAATATAACATTGCTCACGTATAGTTTTTAGTGCAGCTGTGACCCCGCTTCTTGCGTCTTGTACCGGTGAGCGTTGTGTGATTTGTCGGAAGCTAGTTCAATCGGTGCTAATCCAGTGCTACTATAGAGGACTTGTTGGCGTCTTCTTTTCTTATTTATTTCCTCCACTTAATATGTGCCATTACTCCTCTTCCTTTTACATTGGTATTTGCTCACCCTTCCAAGTGCCGCGAAATGCACTGCTATTTCATTTAACAGCTGTCCGCGTTGTATTTTTTCACAACGCATTACGCTCCAAGTTTTACATAATTACTTCTCAAAACAGGTGCGAGGCGCAGATAAATGTTTTGACGTCATTTAAACGTGCTACCTGTTTTCTCTTATGCTTTGAATACTGACTTAATTAAATTCCTATGCTTCATTATCATCATTCATCTCCCGAAAGGAATAATTAGTGAAAATAAGTTTTTAATTTTAGTATTCGCAATTATCCTGGAAATTCTGATGTATACCACGCTGTTTATGTGAAGCATGTGTTGTAAAAAGAGTATGACGTTGCCTCGAATCCTATATCTGAGACAAACGTTGCAGAGGCATACGATGCTTGCTTTGCAATGTGCTTTTATTAGTTGCGCTGAACGCGAAAAATGGTTTCCTTTAATCCAGGACTAAAGCTAGCTTTATTTGTAAAGTGTGAATGTGAAGTCTGGGCAGACTCGCCATATATACAAACGGGCACAACCTTTCTTTGTTCTGTTTCTAGCCCAATAATGTTAGTTTTGTAAAAAATACAATGAATCTGCATGTGAAAAGGTGACCAAGGAGAATTGACAAGAACGTGAACGAGGGAAAGATAACGGCGAATGGTCTTCCTTAGTTACTGCGTAACCGATGGCCTCTTTACGTGGCCCTAATTTTGAGGCCCAGTTTTGATGTTCAGTGCGCAGACCACAGCGCTCAGACGACAGTGCAACACTGCGACCAGCAGGGATGACGACATCAGAGGACGACATGGGGACGACATGGTATTTAAGTTACAGACGGTACCCTGGATAGCTGGCTTCACAGTTAAGGCTTGTGTGCGAGGTCGAGAGAAAAACAATGTTCCCTGCTTTATCATCAGCTGCAATGAAGATACTGCATCTTCCCGTAGGAACTGCTGCCGTTGAAAAAAGCTTTTCCACCATGAACATGATCTTAACATCAGATAGATGTCGCATGACGCCGGCTATGTCGACGCGCTGATGAAAATTTCTATCGAAGCTCCAAGCACGGCCGCTGGATAAAAAAAAAAAAAAAAGAAATTTTTTTTTTATACAGCGACCGTGCTCCAAGTATCCCCAATATTAGGAACGCAACAGACGAAGAAAAGGAGCAATATTTGCATTTTGTGGACCGAGCCTACATGATGTAGGCCAAGAAACCGCGTCGGGTATTGTAGATACGTGCGAGGTGACACGGCGCAACTGTATAGTTAGAGTAGTCTCAGTTTTTCTTTTTTAATTATTGCTTCGTGAATGTGACAGTGACGGTTGGCCTAGTAGTTTCTTTGGATAATGCACTATCGGCGTCAAATGAAACGCGAACAGAGGAGCGCGTGGCCGAAGCATAACTGAAGGTATAGTGCGCGCCGTCCTGTCCTCACCATTGACAGGCGCGCACATCCGGTTTGACCGCACTGCGAGGTGGTGCTGCCTCTTTTCGTTTCTGTTCTGGTTCTCTTTTACTTGAAAGCGAGAAAATAAAAATCGAAGAATACAGATACTAAAATATCGCAGCATAGGGCGAGTATTAACGCACAGTGCGGAGAAACCACGAGTGCTATCGGTTTCAAGTGAAACGCGAACAGCGGCGCGCGTGGTACGGTTCGCGCCTTCATCATAATTGCGCCAGTATCTTTTCTTGCTTTGAACTAAAAGAGAACCAGAACAGAAACGAAAAGGAGTAGCATAACTACGGTGGCTAGATGGGTTGGTGGGCCGTCCGCCGGGCACGAAGAGTAGTTCAGCGCTTCTCCGCATCATGACGACAAAATTGGCGCTGCGGTCGGGGGTTTGTCGCCGGCGGCGCGCGTCATCTGCTGCTGCGGCCACGTTACATCGCAACTGCGGCATATTTACCATCGTATTTAAACTGAAAACCACATTCACAGTGGCAACATAGACAGTTACAAATTTCTGAACGCAGCAGAGCTTTTTCACTTGCGAAGGTAACGTACTTGTCTTTTCCGTCACCTGTTTGTTTCCCCGTTTGAGATTCAAGAATATAATAGCTATTAACGCTGTTTAGTTCGGTAAACACGTTAAACTTGAGTCTACGAGGAGAAGTGCAAATTCTACATGGACGAAATAGTCCTTCATCAGTTCTAAAGCGAGAAAGGCGAAGTTTGCTTTGCAGAATAGATGTATACAGTAGTATGTAGGGGCTGTACGCGAACGTGCAGGACGTATTCTTATACCACGGAATGCGCAAGAGAAATGATTTGGCTTGAAGGGATGTAAAACACAGTGGCATAAATATTGATATTCGTACAACTAAAATCATTTGGTTCAATTTCCTTGACTGTATTGGGGTTATTATAGTAAATGGTTCGTATGGAAAGGGAAAGGTTGGTGCTATCTTCTGCTGCCCTTGAGGGAGCACGTATAAATTTATAAAATATATTATAAACTTGTTCGTGATGAAGAAAAAAGTTCTTACGTTGGGCGATTATGTATGATGAGAGAAGTAGCTTGTAGCATGAAAAATCATAGTTTGGACTGATGAAGATCGTATATATGTATATTTGAATGCAGTAATAATTAATCTAGGTAATTATTTGGTCACACACGCAAACCATGCAGCAACGAACACCAAGCTTTTATTGCAACTATAGCTTTAAATGAAACACTGCAGTGCATCACAGCGCTCAAAATGCACGTAGCGTAGCCGCAGCGTAAAGTGCTTTTTCTTTTCTGGAGTACGCTCAGGAGCCGAGTTTTGGTCGTCACAAGGAAGTACAGGCGAGCAATGCTTGATGATGAGCTTGATGATGCTGTTCGTAATTTCGATTTCTTGCTGCTCACAACCGATGACTCCTGAACGCTTCCGCTGGCGAAAGGGGGAAAAATGTCAGCGGCAGGGCATATCTGTCAGTCGTTGCGTTGTAAACCCCGGCCGCTGCACTTGAAGCTGAATTTTTTTTGCGCACACAAACATTTCGTCGGCCGTCTTTGAGCAGGTTCATTTCTTCGCTTGTCTACAAATACTCATTCTTCACCTGTAGAACACACGACATCCTATTTGCTTGGAGCGTGTGTAAGTTTGACCAATGTCTCCATAGGAGGCATTGGTTTGGTTCGCTGTCTCTTCCGGATTATTTCAACGGCCGACATGCCGTTGGAGCCTCGCTTGTTCTTTTCCTAGAAATTTTCTTCAATATGTAAGGCGCAGCGTCGGGTAGCAACGAAGGAAGTGTCACTCTAACATACGTGCGCCATCGGAATTTGCACAATCTTCCTGCCGATCATACGCTCGATGACATGCTCCTTGAAGTGGCGCTGGCACATGACTAATGCGGTTGAAACATTTTTTTGAGCGCGGCGAAGGGCAAGCTCACGTCTCTCGAAAAGTTGTGTGTCTCAGCGCGTGGTTTGCATGTTTGTAGCCGAACTTACAATTCGGTGCAATGCAAGTGGTGCCCTTCCGGCTTGTTTTCTTCTGTGCAGGAACACTTTCACTCTGTCCCGGAGTTTCACGAGCTTGGTATTCACGTTTATCACCCACAGACTTCACTTCGCTTCTTAGACGTGTAAGGAAATTACAAGAACTCGGAGAACTATCGTGACTGCGAGCGCAGCGCTCCGTGAAGTGAGCGTGTTAAATGACGATATAAATGACCGCTTTTGAAAATTACTTATTGGAACAAGAGACATCTCACTGTTAAGCACTCTCTCAACATAATTTAACCATTTTCTTTCAGGTTTTACTCTGAAAAACCTATTATCCTAAATATAACAGGCGCGCAATAACAACACTCTCAGTAGCAGACGACGCGCGCTTCACGGCAAACCTCTGACCGCAGCGCCACTCCGCTGTCATGATGCGGAGAAGCAATGAACTATGCCGGTCGGCACACCTACCAATCCTAAGGAACAAATGACCTAATAAAGAAGCGGCAAAACATGAAAGTGTCAAACTCGAGAGGTCAGATAGAATTCGCTGAACTGTCAAAACTGATCAACAAGAAGAAAGTAAGGGATAACCGAAATTACAACGTGGAAAAGATTGAGGAAGCAGTAAAATATGGACGCAGCATGAAATCAGTGAGAACAAAACTAGGCATAGGACAAGTCAAAATGTATACACTGAAAGATAAGGAGGGTAATATCATCAGCAATTTCGATGACATAGTAACAGCGAAAGAATTCTATACTGACCTGTACAGTTCCCAGAGAACACAAGCTACTTTCATTCGAAGTAGTGATGAACAGGATACAGAGGCCCCTTCTATAACTAGCGATGAAGTTAGAATGGCCTTGAAAGACATGACCAGGGGAAAATCTGCTGGAGAAGATGGAATAACAGTCGATTTAATCAAGGATGGAGGAGATATCATACTTGAAAAGCTACGGCCCTTTATACGCAATGCCTCACGACTTCAAGTGTACCAGAATTCTGGAAGAACGCTAACGTTATACTCATCCATAAGTAGGGAGACATTAAAGAATTGGAGAATTATAGACCCATTACCTTGCTCTCAGTATTGTATAAAATATTCAACAAGGTAATTTCAAATAGAATCAGGGCAACACTTGACATCAGCCAACCAAGAGAACAGGCTGGCTTCAGGACGGGATATTCTACGATGGATCATATCCATGTCATCAACCAGGTAATAGAGAAATATGCGGAATACAATCAACTTCTTTATATGACTTTCATACATTATGAAAAAGCATTTGATTCAGTAGAGATAGCAGCAGTCATAGAGGCATTACGTAACCAAGGAGGAGTACATGATGCATACGTGAAAATATTGGCAAATATCTACAAGGATTGCACAGCAACCTTAGTTCTCTACAAGAAAAGTAGAAAGTTACTTATTAAGAAAAATGTCAGGCAAGGAGACACAATCTCTCCAATGCTACTCACTGCATGCTTAGAAGAAGTATTCAAGCTCTTAGACTGGGAAGGCTTAGGAGTGAGAATCAACGGCGAATATCTCAGTGACCTTCGGTTTGCAGATGAAATTGTCCTATTCAGCAACAATGGGGACGAATTACAGCAAATGATTGAGGACCTTAACCGAGAAAGTGTAAGAGTGGGGTTGAATATTAATATGCAGAAGAAAAATATAATGTTCAATAGCCTGGCAAGGGAGCAAGAATTCAGGATCACCAGTCAGCCTCTAGAGTCTGTAAAGGAGTACGTTTATCTAGGTCAATTACTCACACGGGACCCTGATCATGAGAAAGAAATTTACAGAAGAATAAAATTGGGCTAGAGTGCATACGGCAGGCATTACCAAATCCTGATTGGGAGATTACCACTGTCATTGAAAAGAAAAGCGTGCATTCATTGCATTCTACCGGTGCTAACATATGGGGCAGAAACGTGGAGGTTAACAAAGAAGCTCGAGAACAAGTTGAGGACCGCACAAAGAGCGATGGAACGAAAAATGTTAGGCCTAACGTTAAGAGACAGGAAGACAGCGGTGTGAATCAGAGAAAAAAAAACAGGGATAGCCGATATTCTAGTTAACATTAGGCGGAAAAAGTGGAGCTGGCCAGGCCATGTAATGCGTAGGATGGATAACCGGTGGACCATTAGAGTGACAGAATGGATCCCAAGAGAAGGGAAGCGCAGTCGAGGACGGCAGAAAACTAGGTGGGGTGATGAAGTTAGGAAATTCGCAGGCGCAAGTTGGAATCAGCTAGCGCAAGCCAGGGGTAATTGGAGATCGCAGGGAGAGGCCTTCATCCTGCAGTGGACATAAATATAGGCTGATGATGATGATGATGATGATGATGATGATGATGATGATGATGATGATGATTCACTCTGTCATCTCGGTTTTACTTTCATCACACTTGGGTTACTCTAAACTCCAAATTTCCAATTTTCATCACTCTCGATTCACCCTATTAACATTTGATTCACCTTGATTCACTTTTAATTAACTTTCATTTATATACTCTTCATTCTCTTAGCTCGCTCGTATCTTATTATTACGTTTCGTATTACACCTAGGTAGCGACCACAACATAGTGGCAACTACTATAACTGCCAAGAACCTCAGAGGTAGAGGCAGGAAACCGGTCCAAATTACGGACTGGGACAAATTCAGACAACTCAGAGATCAAACCGCAGGGAATGAGATAAGTAACCTAGATGAATGGGTCAAAGACCTCATCCATGATGTTAAAACATTAACGAAATCAATCCCATCTTCAGAGGCACCAAGAACTGTGGACAGTCGGCTGCTACATATGTGGGAAGCATACGACAGTCTGCAGAGAAGGTGGCAAACGCAGAAACTCAATCGACCACTGCGCATTAAAATTGCAAAGCTATCCAAAGAGATAGAAGATTATGCACAAAAGCTTGCCAGGCAACAGTGGGGCCAAGTCTGTGACCAAATGAGTGGCAAACTTGGACTCAAGGATACTTGGCACCTCCTCAGACACCTGCTGGATCCCGCGACCAGCAAAATAGCGCACAGTAAAAACATCATTAGACTAGTGCATAACCATGCGCTCACAGATAAAGAACTCGTCGAGCAACTCAGACAGAGGTACCTAGACACATCAAACAAAGTCTCTCTACCGAGCTACTTGGGAGCCCCGAACCACAAACTGGACGAGGAGATCCAAGAGTCTGAAGTGCGAGCAGCGCTTCAAAGACTTCGGACCTCCTCGGCTCCAGGCGCGGACGGGGTTACAAACAAATCACTAAGAAACTTCGATGATGCCTCGATCGAAGCAATTACTAAATATTTCAACGAATGTTGGGAAAGAGGGGAACTCCCCTCATCCTGGAGGTATGCAAAGATAGTCTTCATCCCGAAACCGGGAAAGAAGCTTGACTTGCAGAACCTCAGGCCCATATCTTTCACCTCCTGCTTAGGCAAAGTGCTCGAGCACGTAATTCTAAACAGGCTACAGAGCCACATGGATGACAATAATTACTTCCCGCACACCATGATAGGCTTTAGAGGAAATCTATCAACCCAAGTACATCATGCTAAAACTATCAGAAGAGGTCTTACACCCTATTCATAGGAAAAGAACTAGAGCTGTCTTAGCCCAAGATCTAACAAAAGCCTTTGACAACATTAAGCATGAGGCAATCATGCTTGCATTGGAGAAACTCAATGTCGGACACAAAACATACAACTATATCAAAGCCTTCCTCTCCGACAGGACTGCCGAACTCCAGCTAGGCTCCGTCACATCTTCCATATTGCAACTTGGCAGCAAAGGAACTCCACAGGGATCAGTACTATCCCCTTTACTATTAAACATCTCTCTTATACCGCTAGCTACCGCACTTAGCACAATCCCTGGTTTGAGACACTCACTATACGCGGACGATATCACCCTCTGGGTTAATACCGGAAGTGATAGTGAGATAGAGGAAACACTACAAGCAGGAGCAGATCAAGTGTCATATCATGCGAACCAAATAAGCCTGTCATGCTCCCCCCAAAAGTCAGAACTTATGATTATATGGGCTCAACCACGAGCAAAGACACCTCACCCGGACATCAAGGTGATGGTAGATGGCACGTACGTACAAGAGGTGCAGACCCTTAGAATTCTTGGGATGCACGTACAAAACAACGGAAAGAACGCATTCACCCTGAGCAAATTCATAGGATGCGTTAGCCAAACAAACAGGCTAATTAGACGAGTAGCAAACAAGCACAGAGGCATGAAGGAAGCGGATCTCAGGCAACTTGTCCAAGCCTTCGTCCTGAGCCGCATAGTATATTCCCTTCCTTACCTGCACCTCTACCCGGCTGAAAAGAAGAAAATCGATTGCCTAATTAGACAATCATACAAATCAGCCCTTCACCTTCCTAGATACACGGCTAATGAGAGGCTCCTTGGATTGGGAATTCACAATACCCTAGAGGAGCTGGTCGAGGCACACAGGCTAGCCCAACTGGAGAGGCTATCCAAAACTCAAGTAGGAAGACACATACTGGAGGACCTGGGGATCCAATACGGATCCACGCACACCTCAATATGTAAACTTCCCCTAATATACCACAGAAATTTAAGGATAGACCCAATACCAAAAAACATGCATCCTGAACATCACAAGGACAGAAGGAGAGCAAGAGCTAAAGCTCTACATAAACACTACTCGGGTCTGCAGGATATAGTCCACGTCGACGTTGCGGAATACCCAAGTCGATATGCCTTCTCTATAGACCTACACCATGTTTGTAAACAGTGGTAGGCACCGTCGATATATTTTAGCCCCTATAGCGACGTCGCGTAGGCTCCGCCCACTTTCGCCGCTCCGCTTGCACGCGAGGATGGCGCTTTTATTTTTAATAGAATTGGGGTGGAGGCTGCTAAAACCACAATTTCAATATGAAGCACACGGTAGTGGGGGCGCCGGAATAATTTTGACTACGTGAGGTTCTTTAAAGTGCACCCAGGGAAACGTTCTGCATTTCGCCCCCATCGGAATACGGCCGAACGAGACGGTAGGCCTAGCTCGCTGACCGCCGCAGTGACGGCCGACAACGCTTGCGATCTGCCCTGCAGCTCGTCATAGTGCGCTTACGTTTGACAACACGATTAACATGGGGTTAAATGAGTTGGTGCGAATAGCAAACGGTGTCTTTGGTGCGATTAGCAAATGAAACGTAGTATACTTGCAAGCCAGCCGTGCCGCCTCGCTGAGACGGCCGGTGCTTGGGTTTCTGTCGGCGAGACGAAATGCCGTCGGATCGTTGCTCCCGATCGCGCCAGTGGTTTAGTACAGGGCGCTGCTTTACGAAACACGCGCAAATTCGAGATATTTTTTCTATTAAGAACTATTTCATGTTAAAAACAAGCTGTAGCCGATTGCTACGTCGCCGTGCGTGGTGACAGATGCGAGCGGTGATGGGACCGGCGAGGTACCGTCCCGACGGCGACGCCGGCTGTGTAGGACCGCGCAGTATGACCTGTAGGCCGCGGCCGTCCGATCGCTCCAACTCTGCACTAGCCCTGTACATGTTATTTCGCGCTCCAAATTGAATTGACACGTTTAGGCGCATTCATGACATCCATACTGGAATTAACGCAGCTGTGACTGTGCAGCCTGCGTATGTGAACGTGTGATATGATATCTACACTGCAAGTGGCGCAATTCTTTGAGATGAAAATAAATTTGAATATGACGTGCTTTGTGGGGCATCTGCTCGCTCAACCTACGTTCAAGGCTAATCCTAATCTAAGCTTTCCCCATAGCGCGGCAAGAAATGACGCGCTAATAACGATCCTAAGATCATAGGTTGGTGCATGCACGCCACTCAAAATAAAAGAGAAGCTTAACGGTTACGAAATGTCTTGTTGGCAATGGATGATCTGGTATGAGAATCCAACTTTCGCTTTTTACCGCGGCGGCCCATTGCTTGCGACGGTTTTCTCAACAGGAAACCTATGAAAACTTTAGCCTCTTGCGTATTTCGACGCAACTCAGCACGTCGGCATACTGCATTTCCTTCGTTGTAAGATCATAGAATAAAGACCTCACACATGGAACCGCACAACCACCCGCGGAACCCAGCGGCTGCTGTGGTAGGCGCGACACGGGCGGCGGCTCGGCGGCGGAGTGCCTACCATGCGAAACTAAATTCCGACGACAGCGCCACCGCATTTTCGTGACGTAGCGCCGTGGTGTAGGTCTATAGGCATAGTCAACAATCAAGGTCAGGCCCACTCCGCAGCAACAATTTGTTGCATGCATGCAGAGGAAGCAGAAGAGGCAGCTATAGCTCTGGCAATAAATGGCACCACCGCGGAAATCATTTTTAGCGATTCCAAAACCGCAGTTAGAAACTTTGCCAGTGGCAAAATTCACAAACCGGCCATGCAAATTCTAAACAAATATCCACCGCCTGATAGCCAGATTCAAATCATCTGGGTCCCAGCACATTCCTCGCACCCAGGAAATGAGGCTGCCCACAATTATGCCCGAGGTTTCGTCAGCCGGGCGGTGGAAGGCCTCGACCTGGGTTCAGCGAGGGATCGCATGGGGACGTTCCATGAAATTACTATGCACTACCGCGAAGGTAGACAAAAATACCCCCCTCCGCATAAATCACTCAATAAACTGCAACAGGTGACCTGGAGACAGTTGCAGACTGGCTCATTTGCCAACCCTTACAAGTATTCACAAATATATCCGGGCTGCCTCTCACCTAAATGCAAGAACTGCGACGCCTATAAAGCGGACTTGACACATACAATGAGCGACTGCCCCGGGCTCAAACCTAGGGCGGAACTCGAGCTTAATAACACTTCAGACTGGGGGGTAGCGGTGTCCAGCTCGGATCCCGCGGTCCAGCTGCGGACCGTCAACTGGGCTTTGGAGGTCGCCGAAAATCAAGGGCTTACGGCCACCTCACGCCGCCTAGCAGAAGAAACCCAGTAATTTAAATAACTCTGCATCTGACGAAAATAAAATTTTCCCTCCTCCTCTCGTTTGACTCCTATCACCCAGGTAAACCCCTTTAATTCACCATCAATTCTCCTCCCTTCTCTTCATTAAAATTTACTCCTCCTCACCATAAATTCGCTCTTAATTCACCATCAGTTCACTCAATTCACTTCATTCACCTCTGTGTATAGCCATTTATTTATCATTATCATTAACATCATAACCATACTTATACCCATTACTGTCATTAATTCTCGGTTCTTGGCCACCTTTTGAGTTTTTCGATTCATTTTTCCACGTTGACATGCTAATTATTGTAAATAATTTAACGACTATCATGATCGTTTATGCTCATGTAATTACATATAGATTGATATATAATGTTATGGGGTTTGTAATTACGTTAAGGAGTTATCGATTTCTTGTACATATTTTTCCGATTTTAGGAACCAATTTTTCAAGGTCACCTCAAAACGAGACTTATAAAGTTTTAGTCTTGATATAGTATTGAATTTATAATCCCGCAAAACGAGGCACACATGTTGGCCTTCTGTACAGCGGTCGTTCGTACCCGCCCCTCTGCGCCAGCCTGTCTCCACCTTCGTTGTAGTATTTTTTGCGCAACATCAGCTCAACATGCACCAACGAGGACGAACTTTCTTGAAACATGTGGTTTAAGATCAGTGTAACTTCTGCTAATTAGCAGCTTTTCCGTCACGATTTGATGAAAAAAACAAAAACAAAGCGTTGAGCCCTAATTAAATAAAACAACGTGGAAAAAAGAGCGCTAGCCTCTTGAACATCTCGCCTCCCCACGGGAGCACAGCGGCGCCCGAAAAGCCAGCTGCACTTCACTGTTTCGAACGTCCTCGTACAGATAACGCTACTAGTCTGCCGGGACTAGGGTACCTCGACGGGGAGTCCCGCAAATAGTGGTGACAAGTACAATAGAGTTTCAAACAAAGATACCATGCGTTTAGGTCGTTGAACTAAAATGAAAATCACGAGAAGTACATTGTTATTTTTTTTTCAACGATTTGGAACGACTTCTTTGAGAACGCCCGTCTGTGATTTCCTGTATTGTTCTTTGAGGTTATACTGAAGGTAATTATTAGAGACCGGATTTTAGGCAAATGCCTTTTTTGTTCCTTGCGCTCCTATCGCCCCAGTTTGATATATTAGCATGAATTAGAGGTTAAGAAAGGCTTTTATAGTGTTTTTATAGTGCCTATAAATGCCTATTTTGGCGTTTGTGCCTAAATGCCTAGAAATGCCTATAAATGCCTATAAATGCCTATAAATATCTATTTTCACTATCGGCACCTAAATGAACACTATTCAGCCTCAAGTTTCACTTTCGAGTGCAGTTAGAGACCACTATTCATGTTACCGGGCAACATTGACTGTTCGGAACTCTATGAGGTACAACCTAGTCATCTCGTTCAACCAACTTTCAGAAAACAACGCTAGGAGCAGTGAAATGGGACGCGCCGCCGTTGGCGAATGCGAAACCGCGGAGAGCCGTCAGGGGAAAGGAGAGTACAGAGCAAAAGAAAAAAGAAAATGTGATGTGCACGCGGCTTTTCTTTTGTTTGTAATTTACTTTTTAAGGTGTTCGCCGTCGGACGTTCCTTCTCAGTGACAAAAGGAACAATTTTGAATCCAAAAATATGGAAATGGTGGTAGTTTGCTATTGTTTCCACAATCTTCACATTGATTCTTAGACTACGTTCCGCGTGCCCTCCAAACAGATTTCTTCAAACAAGTGCACTTCAATTGGGCGGAAGTGTATTTGGCAGTGTTGGTGCGTTTTGCCTGTACAATTCCGATAATGTCATTGTATATGAGGAAATTGTCGGAGTTGTACCTAACAGCCCTCATGTAACAACATGTTAATTTCTTAATAAATTGCAGTCTCTCTTGCATTTATTATTTGTCTGTTTTTGTTGTGTTTTAATTGAATTGCGTCAGACAGACATAAAGTAGCGCTTTTTTAATCAGTATTCCCAGCTTGCAAGTATTCTTTTTCATGCTTGTTTCACTTTATTCAACGCGCGAGTACACTGGTCATTGAACATGAATATGAGCACTGTGCTTTTTGAATTACGCCAAATGATCGTCATTAGTCCAGCAGTTTTATGGGCCAATTGCACGGCTATGTTCAACTCTTGGCGCCTGTGTGCCATCATAAACAATAACCTTTCTTGTTTTCCTGTCGTAGATATAGGTCGCGCACGTCATCGTTTGAAATTATTTGTATGTATGTAAACATTTATTGTGCCTATATTTACGACCTTGGAGGCCTAAAACGATGCTTTGCCTGCCTATCTTTGGCGCCTAAAACGCGCTTTTGTAATGCTTGAAGATCCGGCCTCTAGTAATTATGCTGAAGTTATTTGAGGTTAACTGAAGCTAATCTAGTGCCGTTGGTGTCGCCGGCGTACCTTGCAACGTTTATTTACAGCAGTTAACCATTTCATTATGAAAGAACTTTCGGCGCATAAATAATCACGCGCGCCCGTGATTATTTATGCGATGCGAACAGCGCTGTTCGCATCGCGGAAGGGAAATGTTATACAATAAAACTCGCTAACCATGAATAAATTATTTTGTGTTCAGACAGTGTTCAGACAAATCTTAGACAAAGCAGCGTAATTGTTGCACCCGGAGATATATTAGCTATTATATAAAGAGCTTAAATAGAAAATGAGAGATCGACCCAATCGTGGCAATTGCTACGAATGAAACCCATACGGGTTCCTCGAAAGGAAAGCCTCGCAGTTGAAGAAAAATTTGTCCTGGTCCGGGTCTCGAACCAGGGACCATCGCCTTTCCGGGGCAGCCGCTCTACCATCTGAGCTAACCAGGCGGCTAGCAGACTCATTTTCTGTTTAATTAATTCTCTCCACCTAGCGGGTTTCCGCTGAACTATTACGTCAAACACTTGCCTTCGCTTCGAGTGTTGATAAATTCGACTTCGCCCTGCCCTCTGCTAGCCGCCTGGTTAGCTCAGATGGTAGAGCGGCTGTCCAGGACAGGCGATGGTCCCGGGTTCGAGTCCCGGAGCAGGACGAATTTTTCTTCAACTGAGAGACTTTTCTCTCGAGGAACCCGTATGGGTTTCCGTCGTAGCAAATGCTACGATTGTGTGGATGTCTCATTTTCCATTTAATTGCTTCTCTCCACCTAGCGGGCTTCCGCCGAACTATTACGTCATACAAAGCGCTTGTGATGATCCATTAACTTCGAGAAAGTTAAACTAAGAAGCCAAAAGCATGGTTGGGCCCCGAAGAACAAAGTTTAGACAGATTCACACACTGGCCATCATCCTAGGATAGCCTGCTCTGCAATAGTGTCGTCTCACTGAGACAATTAGCACCGGATTTCGTAATAAGGTTACGCGAGAGAAATGTGATAGTGGCAAGCAGCGAGAATTTCACTCGACATATTAAGACGCTTATAGGGTCGCAGTTAGGAAGGAACATAATTATTGCGAAGACGGACTTGCATCGCCAAGTTTATGGCTTCTTTATTTGAGCTTTTGCACTCGTATGGTTCTTGTCCAACACTTTGAACCGAAAAAAAAAACATGGTTTGAGCATTTCCTGATCCAGATTTGCGATACCGCGCCGCGATTTATAGGCACCACCCAGGCGACGGCGCTGGCATCTCACGAACCTTAGCCTGGACGTCTGCACAACTCCTCGTGGTTTGCCTCGAGTTCAGTAATGCATGAAGGCTGAACAAGTAAAGTGAGAAAACGAAAATGTTGAATGAAGCTACAGGAAGATGACCTGCAAAGTTGCACTACTAAATATAACGGAGAGACCACGCAGTAATGAAAATACAGAAAATAGAACCATGTTAAAGAACCTATTGATTGCTTACGATATTTTGTGCACTACAGTGACTTAGATGCTCTGATGATCTCCCGTTGAACCCAGATATTACTTAACGAATTACATGTAAGGAATTACTCCTAATGAATTACGAATTTTTGGTAATTTGGTTAGCGATTACTTCGTCTACTCGGTAACGCTCACTGTAGTTCATTTACATTTTCAGTAACCAATTACAAGTAACCATTTACATTTTTGACGAAACAAGCTCTGACAGGCGACGCAGCTTTGGTCACTTAAATTTGGCGGTAATTACAGTGTCCAAAGGGTTGAAAACATGTACATGGGTTACCTTGTTCCCACAATCAGTGTCCTGCAGCTACATCTCGATCATCTGAACATGGCAGGCTTGTATATTTAACACGGGTCTTGGAAGTACGCCCTCTGGCTTTTTATTTTATAATAAATTTCTCTCTTTCTCTCCCTCTCTCCCTGGAAGCTGTTCAGGCGGTAAGAGCTGCTGCTCAATTCTTCTTCGCGTAGTGCACTTCTCTGATATAGAAATGTTTTGGCCGTTAAACGCATATGTTTCTATCTGTTTCATATTACGTGACTCATATGCACCTATTTTTGTGATTTTAACGCACGAGCAGCAATTTTATCGCTGAATAATATGCATCTTTATATTAAATTGCATTACAAGTTTGGCCACCTTTCCAAGGAACTTGAACGTTTTCTGGTACGCGTTACAGTTAGTCGTTTAAGCCTAAATGGCTAACGAATGAAGGGCGCCGAAAGGAAGTCCACCAGATGTTGGCCGATAAATTGAAACGGCGCTTGAATGGCTCGATAGCGATAGTCGCTTCAGACGTTGATGCCACGGAATCACCTATATACGATTTTTCAGTTTTGCAGCGAAGCGGTTAGCCTCTCGTTAGTCGGTAATTTTCGTGGCGTCGTCCGTGGGCAAAAATGTGGTCGATTCCGGAGGTAGTGCAATACCGGGCCGACCCGCGGCGGAGTTGAAGCAAGCTTCAAGCACTCAGCAAAGTGAAGAGAAACGTGCATACATTATGTGGAATGACGCATACAACATACATGAACAGCGTTCGTTTCAATAAAGAACAAGGACAACACAAGCATCCGAACCACGTAGTTGATGTTAAGGCGCTCCTGATAACAATGCGATCGAATCACGCATGCAGCGCTCCCCGCGTACGTCTCCAGGTAAAGATCACTCTTGCGTAAGCTGCCGCGGCGACGGCAGCTTACGCAATAGTAAGTAAAAAAAAAAGACTGAAACTAGGAAACCTATGTGAAAAAAAAAATGTTAGAAAAATTTTAATCAGAATACTGTCATACAAGTTCCGTTTCAAATATTTGTGCTGTACTAAAACAACAAATGTTAATTTTGTTTCTATTTCAGAATTTATTCGTTCTTGGTGACCCCTAATAACCAGCAATTCTGGCGCAAGACTTCGCAAGACTGTGCAAACCAGCTATTATTTCGTGCGGAGTTGCATTGCTCGCCTGGACGCGGTGGTTTCATCCAAGCTTTTTAATTTTTTATTTCCTTTCGTGTTTGTTCAAAGTGTGGCGTGCGCTTCACTTCAAATTTTGTGTGGTCTAGCGCACGGCATTCATTGGCGAAAGGTGTGAGTGCAGGTTTTTTTTGTTATTGTGCAAGTTCACGCTGCGGCATCCGACGCGCTGTGTCTCGTCGTGACGATAAATGCCGAACGCTCCGCGAAGAAACGTCGCGCTACGTTCGTTCACTCTCCGTCACACAGGCCCTGAGTGTCCGACGTGAAGCAAAAGTAGTGAGTAGAATGTTTCTAAATGATAATGTGGTGCAATGTTGTCTTGTCCGATAAATGCTGGATATGAATACATGGTGTCACACGGGATTGCGAATGATTCTGTGAAAAGGTTTCGCATATGTTCCTATACATTACGACTGTGTGCTGGCCATAGTACTTGTAATCCATTTAAACAAGTGTTGCTTAGTCAATTATACTGCTGGAATTATTTTAGACGAATAAACGTGAAGTTTCTTTTAAAATCTCTGTGGCACTGTGATTTATTTGCATCCTATTCGCTCACCTTCCTAAATAACCTACTGGAGCAACTGCCGTCAACAACAGCCTTGTTATGCTCACATTAAGACGTACGCCACTCCTATATAGTTTAATGACACGCTGGCGCTTCATCTGAGGTGAGTCGCAAGCTCGCTTCAGCCTTAAAAGAAAAATACCTGCTGGCGTATAGCGGTCAAAATTCCGGACGCTGAAGAAATTCAAACATTCGCGCCAAGCAGCATAAGATCTTGACGTCAGTGCCATTTCCGCTTGTGACGTCACATATTTTTTGCTTGCTGTTAGTTGCCCTTCCCCCCCCCTCCCCCTTTGATACGTAGATGGCGACGGTTGCAACGATACGCCATTTTTTTTACATGTGGGCTTCTATGGAAGCTACGCGACCAATTTACATACACGTTGGTACCGCTATGAGTAGGCAACGCTTAGTTAGGACTTCCTAGAAGCAGCGTGAATACGAGGAGCGGCAAAGGGAAAAATAAACAGCAATACGACCAGCGGCAGCGTGCTGTAAAAATTACCATTAAACCTGTTATTACCACCATTCTAAATTCCCATTAGTACGATTACTCGAAGGCAATAAAGCATTGCATACCCGCCTCAGCATTTGTAGTGCTGGTTTTCAACAACTTCGCTGGACATCCACTTCCGCAGGGCCGGGAGGACGAGTAAATTTTGACGCGATAGCGTTAAGGGCCCCGTGTCACAGAAAATCCGGCGTCGGCGTCGGTATCGGCGCATAGAGAAAGAAAAAAAAAGTTAACTTTTTCTTTCTTTCTCTATGATCGGCGTCCATGGCGGAGAAAATCATCCCGAACCACCCCGACCGCGCAGGCCCTCCGCGTGGTGCAAGGTGTTAGTGAACAGAAATGGAATTTCTCACAGTGAAATACGTCGAAAAACGGTAAAGTACAACTTAACCACAACCTACAGACATGGAGGCGTTGGTCTGTTATTTGAATGTACGAGTAAACATAATTCTGTTACGAGGAAACTCAAACACAAACCCCTTTTGCCAGCACTTCTACCCAAGGAGGTCGAAAAAAAAAAGCCTCCTTGATTTTTACCATACCAACAGCGACGCGCTCGGGCATGCTACTTGCGAAAATGCAATCCAGATGGCGCTCGCATCCTTGGAAGGTTAGGGAGCCTACAATGGCGTTGCATGTAGGCTCCCTACGGCAGGTCAAATTGGGACTTGGCCTGCCTAATGCGTTTTGGACACGCGCGCGCGTCGGGGCAATAGCAAACAATTAATAAAATAATAAAAAAGGTCATAGGGCCTTCACATATTAACATAAGACGACTTATATTGCGCCTGGAAGAACATCTTCCCAGCAATGCATTTCTGTTTAAAAGTGAAGCGGGCTTTAAGGGGATCGGTGTAAGTTTGGTCTTTGTAAGCTGGCTTTCCCACGTTCTGTGTAGCAGTTAAGCCTACTGAAAGAAAAATGCGATGCGAACGGGTTCCGATAACGTTATCACGTTCCACTCTTAAAGCCAAAGCTTAAGCGTCCTCCAATTTTTTTTTTCACTGGCTCTATCGGAAGCGCCTTCCCCTAAACCCAGCAACAATGAAGCGCTACACTTCATAGAGAGCCCAGACGCAAGCATTGCGGCATTGAGTAACCATAATCTTGTGAGCAAGGTATTGGTACGGGTTACTACACAGCCCTTCTCTCCAGCGCGCACACACCCGCCGTGGTTGCTCAGTGGCTATGGTGTTGGGCTGCTGAGCACGAGGTCGCGGGATCGAATCCCGGCCACGGCGGCCGCATTTCGATGGGGGCGAAATGCGAAAACACCCGTGTACTTAGATTTAGGTGCACGTTAAAGAACCCCAGGTGGTCCAAATTTCCGGAGTCCCCCACTACGGCGTGCCTCATAATCAGTACTGGTTTTGGCACGTAAAACCCCATAATTTTTTTCCAGCGCGCACATCGAGGGAGCTTTCAGTATCAATGCAGATGTCTTGAGAAGTGAACGAGGGAATAACACCGAATAAAACTTTGAAAAGCAATTCTTAGTGAAGATAAAACAACATGCGAAGGGCTGGAGAGGACGCATTAAAAGAGCTAGGCGAGCTCGTTCTATTTACTGTATTTGTACAATGTTAAAAAAAAGTAGGGAGGAAAGTAACGTCAAAGTAATCGAGTGCTTTGTAGTAATTGCTCATTTACTTTTTCGCTGGAGTAATTGGTAACTGTAATCAGTTATATTTTTGAAAGAAGTAATTGTAACTGTGATCGGTTGCTTTTCTTTCATGTAACGTGCGGCCGCATTATAAAGGGAGCGGAAAGTAAAGACGATTGAGTAGGGCGTTCTTCAATTTTTTTTTGCTTATTACAGTGCTCGTCGCCAGGTTTGGCCATTGCAAACAGACAAGCGCTACGCGTAGATCACGGGGTGGAATCGTGTCTGCGAAGTACCAAACGGCTTGCACGGCGCAAGGAAAAACAGCTGAAATTTCAAACAGAAGCCCGCGCGCACTTTCCCCTCGAAGGAGCCGGCTTTCAGCCAGGCCGTCAAGGTAACACGCACACGCGTATCTACGTAAGATGCACTTCCTGCAACGTCACCGATTGTGGCACGTGACGTCTTATGGAAATGCACAGAGATAAGACCAATATACAGAGAGGACAACATAGAACCGGACCTTCTCGAGGAGCGAATGGCTAAGCGTTCTGACTAGCTCAGATCTACACGACCAACTATGGGCAATCCAGCGGGCCCGGGCAGCAGTGGAAAGGCTATGCCTCACCGCACATAATGCCCGGGTGGCCTGAGCCCGGGCCGGCAACCTCGCAGGCGCTTTTCTCATTAAAGTTTTTTTTTTCCGTCCGTCCATGACTTCGGTAAGTCGCCCAATGCAGAGTGCGCCACAACCTCAATGAGAGAGTGCCGCGTAGCAAAAAGAGGTAAGAAAGATAAAAACAAAGTCAGTGCTCGTGTCGTAAGCGTGACGCAGTCCCTCGGCTCCGGTATGAGAGAAGGCAGGGAATAAATGCAGGAAATGCCGCTTGCGGATGCTATTTAAGGCAGAAGAGAAGATAGTATCTGCGTTGGCAGAGAAGTTCGCCTCTTGGCAGCATGGGAAGCCACATTGTTTTTTTTTTCTATCTCATCTAATAATGAAGCAATTTAAAAAATTCTTGCGGTGCAACGCTCCCTAGACGGCGCCCTATAACTTCCGATGTATAACCGAAATTTGCACTGGGGCCTAGTGAGGGGCCTTTAAAGCGTCTCAGGTAACCAGAGTTAATCCAGAGCCCTTCATTTGGGTGCCCCTCGTAGTCCGCCGTGTACCTTTGGGACGTTCAACTCCATCAGTTATCATAATGATGAATATAACTATAGTGGTTCTTCAGTGAACAACTCGCTTTGTGTTTGTGTGTTTTTAGCGCGTTCTGCACACGGAGGAGGCTCTATAGATAGGCAAAATGCTACATTGCGATAGATATAGTCAAACCTATTAGCTCACCCAGACTATAGGTGACTGTTTGTCGCCACCCTGGTTCGAAGTTGGGGTGGGAGGGAGGTAATAACAGTAATCATCATCATGATGTATTTTTCTCCAGTGTAGAGGGACATGTAAGTGTGCTATGCGGAGCTGTGCTACGCAGCAGTGCTATGCAATTCCTTGCAGCGCGCTTTCAGCAGCTGGCGTAGGTGTGAGATGGTGAACTCGGTAAGCCGCAGTAATTCCACGATGAAATCCTGAAGTGCAAGTATTTGTGAGGGATAATTTGCAGCAAGGCATATGGGGAATACAATAAAATTATATAAGAGCTTGTGAGAGCCTCAATATTATTTACGTATACGTTCCTAACACCGTAAACACCATCGCGAGATAGTTAGCCACCCACGACAGCTGTAAAATGGCGCTCCTGTAACAACTAAGATTCGTTTAAGTAACCAAGGTAATGTTTAACTACGTTTAACTACTAATAAATTAACTATTAATAGAAATATAATAACTACTAATTTAACTACGTTTAGTTACGTTTAAACCAAGCTATGGTTTAAATAACCAAGGAACAACGGTGGTTAACTACATATTATGTTTATAATGCTCACGAAACGGTGCTTTAAAGTGCTAGCAGTTTTCTTATTAGTCGTTAAAACTTCGGTAGAATAGAAATAGTAATTTGCACAGATATGAGGCACGCATTTGAAATCTTGTTATTGGAAAATGAATAACGCAAGTAAAGCGCTGTTCAATGAAATCACGCTTATATAAGAATGCTTTCCACGAATAATCGTTTTTTTTTGGGCTCTGACTTAACTTTAGCCTTTGTAATTCTGAATTTAAATATTTCAGTTTTCTTGCTACATGAATAATTCATGACTAGTTCCTGGAAGGAACCACAGCGAATCTGAATTTCACAAATTCGTAACAGGCTGCAAAACATTTGCTCGCAGACTTTTAGTCTGTCCAGCTATAGGGATGTCACTGTGGTCAAGAACCAGATATGCAGCTGCGGCATATTGCAGTATACTGCGACTTGCAGCTGCCATTGGTTTTTACTCTTGTGAAAACGCAAAATGAAGCAACTGAAAAGAAAAAAAAATGACAGCAGATCCACGAGGTGAATGATGATGAGTGGGCGAAGCTCCGGAGGGAATCATCGGATCTCCCGCTTAAGGGGACGCTAGCACAAACGCGTTAGAAACGTGCAGTACTCTCTAGTAAGGGGGAGCGGCCACAGCGTCTTACGCAGCCATTTACACATGCCGGAACGTGCACCGCGTTTGCCGACGCCATCACATGACTGCTGAGAGAGTATACCCGCCGTATTCATAAACGCTCCTCGACTTGAACTTGACTTGCCACCGCTTTGGGCAGCGCGTTCGAAACGCGTTGAAGGTAAGGTGGAGAGGCCACAGCGTCTTACACCAGCTTCTTACACGGGCCGTAACGCGCTAGCACAAACGCGTTAGAAACGCGCTAGAAACGCGGCCTTTCGTTAATGTTGGGTATTTATAGCCATCGTGGTGCGTTTGTCCATGTCCGCTTCGTGGCGTAGTGGGCTAACGCCGCGCACTCGGAAGCGAGGGGTCCCTGGTTCGATTCCGCGCTACGGACACAACTTCTGAATTTTTTTCTCATTTTTCTCAGACTGGTTACACACTACTACTACTACTACGACGGGGACGGAACGGGTGCCGCTATAAGGAGCTTCGCCCCTAAAAAAAGACAGAAAGAGTGGTTCTGACTCGAAGCCAGACACGCACGACACCACGAATATTGTTGTGACTTCGGGTTGGAGGACGAGAGACGGATTTTTTCAGCAGACGAAGAAGAAACGAAAAGCTTTATACAATATTTACAGATACTGGATAACAGCTGTAAGAGCGCATCAGACCGACTGGGCGGCTGGTGGCGACTCTCTCTCCTAACAATGGGCCGGTTCTTCCTCAAATCCCCTTGGCGACTTCTCATCAACAGAAACCAGACTGGACGGGTGCTGACGTCACCCGCGTCGCATTCTTGACTCGTCACGAAGATGGCCGGGACTGCTTGAAGTCACCCGCGTCGAATTGATTCGTCGCAGATATGGCTGGGTGTTTCTTGAAGTGCCCCCCGCGTCGAATTCTCGATTCGTCGCGGAGATATTGGTGCTCCCGTCGCCTCGATGATGGGCACGTAGTATATGTCACAACAATATGCGAACGGTTTTATTTGTTGCCACCAGGACCGGGGATAATGTAAGGATTCTATTCCAATCCGCCTTTTTCATTTTCCTGTGCTGCCCTCTGCCGCGCGCCGCGGGAAACGTTTTGGTAGGGGGCTGGGGCTTTCGCCGGTTGATTTGTGAACCTGTGCCCGTGTTAAGTGCGCATCGGTTGTGCGTTTCGTGGATTGCGAATAATTATTAATGGCTTCTGGGGGGCAGCATGTCGTTCCTGGAAGCCATGTAGCGCTCACCAACTATATACATGTAGGGTGAGCAGGCCTGAGTGTGCTGTTTTGTTTACAGTGCGGCCGATAAAGGCACGCTGAGTTCCCTCGGCCGTAGCGGCTGCTTTGGAGTTTGTTGGCGCTAACTCCTGCACTTGCACCTCGCTTTTTTTTAATTCTTTTTACACATTCTTTAGACATTTCGCATAAATAAGATGTTTTCGAGTGCGCAGCCTTCCACGTCGGATTTAGCAAATCGATGCACTTGTTTACATCGGCATCTACAGCCACAGATCGTTGTTAGCGTCAAAAAATGGGGGAAAGGTGCATATATGAAAAGGCGCTGATATGAAAGAATGTCGAAACGTAGAATAAAACACACATATCTGCTCATATGAGCCGCGTTGCTCCATCGTGAGACGAGTCAGTATGAGCGGCTGAGCCACTTAAACAATGGCGGCTGTGATCCAGTTACAAATATTGGGCTGCTAATTTATTACTGATTCTCGCTTTTCTTTAACTTCGCGATAGTTAGTTTGCGCGTGTGATAAAACATTATTAGAGCAAACTGTGCTCGCATAAGCGCTCATTTAAAGGCCGTGTTGTTCTCCTGCAAAAACGCGGATGCCATCGCTGACACCGTTGGTATATAACTGAGCGAGGCGGCTATTTATGCTGCCGTACCGAATGTACCGTCTCTTGTTTCGGGTTTGACGCAGAGGTAAAGAGTACATCTCAGGAATTAAGAAATGTGTCAGCATGCCAACACGTACAGACCTACCCATCTACGTTGTGAATACGACCGGCAGCCTACGGGAACGGTGACGTACAGCTAGATGTTGGCACAGGCGTTGGGCACAGCGCTGTGTCCCCGCTTGCAGCTTATTGTGCACGCGGCGATCGGAGCGAAGGGTAGTTTATTTCAAATCGCTAAGGCTAGAATTGGACTATAAAAGCACTTTCCTTCATTATAACTTGCTTACTTTTCAGTACAGGTCCGCCGGTAGCGGGTGCGCGAACTCGACGGCGCCAGGCCTAACCTCCGCTGAACAGGATCAACATTGGCTCAGACTTATGTGCACGGATTGAGAGGGTCTAATCCTGTGCATTTCAACTTCGTAGGCATGTCTTGACTCACTTTGAGCGCGATTATTTATATATACCAACGAAGGCGTTGCGGCTATCGCGTTATCGGTTCGACGGCCGATCGCGCGGGGTTCGGTCGAATGATGGTCGGCACGCTGATTTTATCGGTGCCGTCGACAAGAAAGCCCGTCGCAGTACAACTAGCGCTCGTCGGTTACGTCTTGTAGGCCTGGTATGATAAAATGGTCTCCGCGACACAGTGCTGAATAGTCGGCCAATCGTAAGCGTCCGCGTCTTGTCGGTCTCGTATCGACCCAGTGCTACCGCGTCTTGAACGAGTACGTGAAGTAGGCCACACGCTGCCACTATACCTGCAAGCGAGGACCTACGCTGCAAGAAGTCTTCGTCAGCAACGTGTTTTTAAGTGTAGGCCAAGTGTAACGCAGGGGTTTATCGATAAATTTGCTATTACAGCCATGATTGCAAGGCGGCAACTACGTGGTTCCCTGTGCAGTCTGGACGAAGCCCTCGCCGCTTTCTGTTAAAAGTGGAGTTGCACTATTACGCTACGCACGTTTTCGGTACCGCACCGACGTCGAGCTACCAGTGAACTTTCAACGAGGTACACAGCACGAGTTTGCACTTGCAGTAGCGCGCGTGCGAGCGCATTTTTTTTTTTCGGGCGACGTTTCCCCGAGACGGGGCCGCACGGCCGCGCGCGCGACCCTTCCAAAACGTTTCGCGACTAATCCGCCAGGGCAGGGCGCATGCGCCGTAGCGCCGTGAAAAAGGCGGATTCCTTTCGTTTTGTCAGTGGCTTCGTCAGTGGCCCGAACCAACGCCACGTACATATACTACAAGGGCTGGGAACTCTATGTCGTCATGCTAAGATAGAGCCGAAATTCCCACTGCCGGCGTGACGAAAGCGGTGACGTCAAAATCACCGCGGTTTACTCGGCAGCATTCTCATTATATTCTATGGCAGTCGGCACTATTAGCATTACGTCTTAAAATAGAGCGTACAGACATTGTGTTATCGATAGGTGGCTTCGCCCAAACGGCGCTCCGCCTATCTTATAACCAGATGGTAAAAAAAAAAAAACGAAATGCTACAGTATGCCGGTCCTGCAGACGTCGCTCAAAATAGGCGCTAATACACGTGAGGCAGCTTTATCAACACTGACGACGAAAGCCAGACACCTCTATGGAGTGCGCCATTTTAAATATGTACGGCAAGCTGTTGCAATAAGTGGAGCACGAACAGAAGTAACCGCCATGCAACACCTTCTACCTATAGGCTTACGTAAGCAGCTTTTACGTTAGGAAACCTGAGTCGGGCGCTGCCTACTCATGTTGTAGACGCTCGTGTGCGCGTCTGTATAACCGAGCCATTTGAGCAAATACCGAGCTTTTTTTTCCCTCTAACGCGAGAGGCACTGCCTATCGCTAATAAAATATGACCTGCGAGGGTATTGAATTACTAAGCTCTTTAGCATCTCAGGAGGTTAGAAACGCAATACCTACTTCATAGTGTACTACTTGAAAAACAAAAAGAAAACTATCACTGTAGCCCAGAAGCTATGGCGTTGCGCTACATGCTAAGCTTACGGTTGCGGACTTGATCCCACCCACGGCGACCACATTTCGAAAGGGCTTAAATGCAAAAGCGCTCGTGTAGTTATATTTAAGTGCACGTTCACGAACCCTAGGTGGTCAAAATTAATCCGGAGTCCCCTGCTTCGGCGTGCCTCATAATAATATCGTAGTTCGGGCTCGTAAAACCCAACAATTTATATAATTTCTTTTACTAAATATGTACAACCTTGATATTACATTTAGAAGAATTTGTTTTATTTATTGTCCTGCGAAACTTTGCGACCACGCACTTGTGAATGTGACAATCATCCTGTATCTGGCTTTATGCTTATCTGTTTTTCTGTTCTTTAACGCGTCACTGTTGTCATTTTGCGGATATCTGCGTGCGCTAATGTAAGTGCAGATCGTGTCGACGTGTGCGTTAATACTTTTTTTTTCGTCAGTCGAACCACGTCTCGGCGTACGTTATTATGCCTACGTGAACTATACTTTCTTTCGGGGACTAAAATTTGGTGTTGCTCCACGTCTGTGCGCATATTTTCATAAACGACACTACAATACCGGCGCCTCATCAGCGCGTGAACATCACCTGTATATTCATTCATACAATAAAAAAAATGTCACAGTTTCGCCCTAAGGGCGAAGCAATGAATGCGATAGCAACACAGCAATGTGACACGAAGTAAGTTTAGCGGCTTTGGTAGCAATATGAATTGTAGTAAACATGAGCTGATTAAGTAAGCAGGTGTGCTGCGGCGTAAGTAGACCGACATGAAGAGAGACTCGATGACCACGAGAAGGCGCGTGTGAAACGGTGGTGTTGATGAGAAGCGCTTCCCGTGGGCAGCGCGTGCGAAGGGACACACCTGTAGCGCTGCACTGCCGATCCGGGCAGCATTGCATGTGTAGCGTGCGTTGGAAAATGTGGCCCGACTATTACTAACTGAATGAACAAGCGTGGTGTGAGCGCGCACAAGCAAACATAAATAGATCACACTGAATGACCGCAGACAACGGCTGTCAAAACGCTGGCAGCAAGCACATATACGTCGCAGCGGGCGAAGGTACGTGCGGTCTATCGCTTCAACGGAAACTGAGCGGCGAATGCACAGCGCATAGAAAAGGTCAGAGCCGTGTGGAGATAAGAGACAGTGCGGCCGGCGAGCGACGTGCGCGGTTGTTGGCAGAGTAAGGGCCTGTACACGCTCGAGCCGCTCATCGCCGCAAGCCGCACCGCATGCTGGCGGTTCAGTGGCGGCGGACGGTTGAAGCAACCGGGCACAAAATTCTATTCATGCTGGGACCGGCGCGAGCGGTCCCAGCGTGAATACGCATGCGCCCTCTAGCTGGCAAAACAGATAACCAGTGACTGGCAACATGCAACAGCGCGGTCGCAGCGTTTGTGTGCTGGCGACCAGCAAAATTTTGGCCCGAGCCAGGATTTTGTTATTACGTTTGTTTTCTTATTAGGTAATTTTCTGATTAGTGAGCTCGAGCGGTTCGCATGTGCCGGCATCCGCACTCCGATTTGGGGACGCGACGTATGTTAAGAGCCGGCAACCGAGAGGCGGGGCAAAGATGTTCTAAGTCGGCAACTATCGTCAACAGCAGACGACACTGGCATATTTTTGTCGGCGTGGGTTCAAGCTTCCACGTCACGGCGAAAACGCAAAACTCTCGCACTGTCATACTCTGTTGACTGCATGTGGTGCGTTGGCGCGCTGAGCCACCTCTCGAACACTTTGCAGTGATCTTACCTGCGCCTTTTTTTTTTCGTTTTCCTTTCTTTCTTTTTTTTAAAATCATTGCTACCGCATACTGTTGTAACAACATACATCGCTATGTACTCGGTTGTGTGCGGCGTGACGGCGCATTTTTTGTAGATGTGCTAGCGAAAGCTTGCAAGACCGCGCGTGCGTTTTTAAGCCAATGAACAAGGGATTTGTCGCAGCAACAGCGTAGCACGCTGAAGCGCCGCAGCGTTATGCAGGGTGTTCATTTATAAGTTTTAAAAATTTTTTTAGAAATCCTCTGTGACAGGTAGCATAATCCTTATCGTTGAGCTGGGTTATTCGATGAGGCGGACATTAGTAACACGAGAAATCCCATATTGAACTAATTAAAAAATGACTAATCAACTTCTTAGTTAATTATTGTACAGCACATATTGGGATTTACGCATTGGAGCCGGTGAGCTTGGCAGGCGTATCCACTTGGGATGAATTACCAGAATGACGCCAGTTTGGAGATATGTGCCATCAAACTCACCCTGAAAATGCACTGTTGTTCCACTTACTTTTTTACCAAAATGCTGTTTTATACATTGAAGCACTAAAGTAACTGGAACGCCCATGTATTTCGTCCCACACTTTGGAAAATAATATATCAAAGCTGGCGTCATCCTATACATTCATTTCAAGTGGATGCGTCTTGCAAGCTACCCGGCTATAATTCGTAAATTGCAATATGTGTCGTAAAGTAATTAACTAAGAAGTTCATTAGTCAATTTTTGTTACTTGAATATGTGTTTCGATTTTTTGTGATACTAATGTCCACCTCATCGAATAACCCAGCTCAACGATAAGAATTATGCTACCTGCCACAGGTGATTTTTAAAAATTCCGTAACACTTTAAAATGAGCGCCCTGTATATTAACATACTCTTATACAGATGGTTCTATTATCGCGGAATACAGCTGTGTAGATCGACAAGTCACTTCTCTTCATCACCGAGCACGCGAGTGAATATTCAACTACGGCTTGTTGATTTACTTACGTTTTTTTTAGTAGCTGCCAAGTTAAAAGTGAGCGTACAATTGATTACATGATGGAATATGACAGTGTCACACAGCACTCGTGTTTCTTCATTCTGTGTTATGTCGTTGTTCCATTGATGAAAAAAGCCGGCGAAGCAGTGCCCCCGGGCCCGACCAGAATACTTACAAACTCTTAGCTAACCTCGAAGATCAGGCCCTAGAGACGCTTCTAGACCCCTTCAATGACTTTTGGACATCACGCAAGCTATCGCAAGAATGAAAAAACAGCC
>NC_051159.1:62735854-62767447 GCF_013339745.2 Dermacentor silvarum | reverse complement strand
CACCGCCCTCTCTTTGTCCGCATTCCAAGCGCTTGCATGTCTAGTTTCCTCTCCTTCCGCTCCCCCGCGGTTTCGGTATATAAACAAATCAGAAAGACAAGTTGCCGTTCTAAATTTTGAACTTCACTTCTCTTCTGTAGTCGTAATGGGGAGGCCGCGTTTAGTGCAGACTCCCGAAGAGCAACGCGCCTATGAAGAGCAACGGCGAGTACAGATGTGAGAGTGCAATCAGCGCCGGCGGGCCGCGAACACAAATTGTTCTCCGACCAAGACAAATAATGACCACCGACCAAGACAATGAATGTGTTGGTACCTTTGTTCAGTTGGTACCTTTGAACAGCTTCGCTGGTCATTCACCTTCACAGAGTTTTTTATTCACCCCGCACGGCCGGCGCCGCCGCTGGCGCGGATGCGTGGAGGCGAGCGCCATCTGGATGGTGTTGCAATGAACCGAGCGAGGCGCGCCGCTCCCACTAAGACCTCAAACGGAAGCAGGAAAAGGGGTTTGTGTTTGAGTTCTCGCATAAGAGAATTATTTTTTCTCGTATATTCAAATTACAATCCGACGATATCATGTCTGTAGGTACTGTGGAAGTCGTACTTTACAGGAATGTCCTGGAGCATTTTACTTTGAGAAATTGAATTAGTTCTGTAACTCCTGTGCGCCACGCGGCGGGCCTGCGTGGTTCTGGACGCGGGGCTTGGGATGATTTTTCGCTAACGAACAACACCGCCGACGCCGACACCAACACCGGATTTTCTCAGACACGGGGCCCTTAACGCTATCGCGTTTAAAATTGTACTGTTTTTCTTTTACCCGCCGTGGTTGCTCAGTGGCTATGGTGTTGGGCTGCTGAGCACGAGGTCGCGGGATCGAATCCCGGTCACGGCGGCCGCATTTCGATGGGGGCGAAATGCGAAAACAACCGTGTACTTAGATTTAGGTGCACGTTAAAGAACCCCAGGTGGTCCAAATTTCCGGAGTCCTCCACTACGGCGTGCCTCATAATCAGAACTGGTTTTGGCACGTAAAATCCCATAATTTAATTTTTAATTAAAATTGTACTGGTTCAGGGATCGAACCCCGTAGGCGACAGTGTCCTCCGGACCGGTCGCTCTACCATCTGAGCTAACCAGGGTGGTAAGCATCATCTGAGCTAAGCCGAATTGCTGCTGCAGTTTTTCTTGAGTCACCGACAGAGTGCGAGAAAAGCCAGTGAGGCTTCATAGACAGGGCTAGATGTGCACTTTTGTGTCTGGACCTTTCAGTAAACCGAAAGCACGTAGGAAGCTCAGCTTCGACAAGTACCACTTTTTTTTACATTTGATGTGGATGCTATAAACTAACGTTAGAATGAGACTCGCGTAGTGTTAAGAATTTCGTTCAAGGCGGGAAGCATGAGTTTGTCGTTGCTCATACCGAGCGTGGTCATACCGAGCGCCTTGAAGTATCCACCACTGGATAAAACGAGTGAAAATGACAAATATAACAATACCAACACGAAATGAAATCGAAGGCCAAAAGCGCAAGTAAACCGTGGGTTGAACTCCGTTATGTGCATCGAGCAAGGACCGACAAATGAATGATTGTGCGTGCTAACAGAAAGAAGGCACATTCCGTCCGAACTCGGCGCATAATGTAAGAGCAGACGAGGATCTGAACTGTGTACTTACACCGAAGTGGGCACGAGGGAAATAAAGAGAATAGAAAGAGACATGCCATGACCTCCACCGGAGAAATTCGTTACTTCCCGGGGGATTTGTATAAAGCTGGCAACTGAATTCGCGGAGACAGGCGGGAGGAGTTTGAAACCCGGATGAATATTTTATAACCGCCCTTTACGACCTTGGCAAGTAACCGAACTAAGAAGTTAATCCCCGAGTACAATAAAACACACACACGCAGAACAAAAAAAAGAAAGAAAATAATAAATAAATAAACGTCGAGACCTCTCAGAGCGGAAAGGGATGTAGATTGGTCCCTTCCTACTGGAAAGCACGAATTCTCTACGCTTGAATTTCCGAGCACTCGACTGCGATTTTGCTTTGTGACTTTCGGGCAAAGGTCAGTTTTACGAGCGTCAATGCTGCCCTTCCTTCCCACTTTTCGCGGATCTATAGCGCGCACTGCCTCGGAGGGGCCGGCTTTTTTTACGACGATGTAGCAAAGGACAACTCGAGTTCAACGATTTTGTATCTATACAGCGAGGAGAGCGCATAGTAAACGTGATTCGAAGGGGAAATGGCGCGCGGGCTGGCTCTTCTTTCCTATAGTGGGTGGGCGAAGATGGTTTTATGCCTCTGACAACTTTGGGCCCACACACGCACGCGCACTCACACGAGTTGAAACCCGCACGATTGATTCTGTTGCCGAGTTCTCTCTCGGCGCCGATGTTCACGCCCCGGCGTCTTTGCACTCTTAAAAATAAACCCTCGGGGCTTTGTTTGAGGGTGTTACGAAACGTACGCCGTCAAGAAAAGGAAAGCGGACTCTGTTAGGGAAGGCTTATTTTACAGATGCATGCATGACAGTACCAGCGGAAGGCTGAATGGAGAAAGGCTCTGGGGCAGCAAAACACCCTACAGGCTGGCTTGCGCGCAGCAAGAAGACCGACACGGAGGTGGCAGATGACAAAGTGCACTATTATGAGGATGGTAAAACAATGATTCAGACATCTTGGTCTCTTTGAATACATACTGCACCTGTGACTAACAATGGGCATCAGACAAGAGTTCGATGCGGGAGTGCAATTAAATACACCTCGCACCATATTTACAACGTTTTCTTACAGGTGTGCTGGCACCAGCAAGCAGATGGGTGGAGGGTTGCTTCATGTAAAGTGGACTGGCCTCGGTGACGTTGTGGCGTTTGCACTGCCTGACGTGCGGATGCACTAATGAGTTCAGATACTGCAGGTCGACGCAGTGAAGTAAATGATGGAGCTCGACGTATCCCTTCCTGTAGCAGGCCATTTGGTGTGGGTTGCTACGGCGGTGTGGGTTGCAGCCGGCGGTGTGGGTTGCTACGCCGAATGCACGACGACCTTTTAACTGGCGTAAGCAGCGCTCACACTAGTATATAAACAGGTCAGATCTACAGGAGATGCTGTATGTCCCAGCCGAAGCACAGAATGGAGCAGCCTGTCATGCGAATCAAAGCTTCATTTGCGCGAAAAAAATTGGAGGATCCAGTTGATATTCGCCTGGATGTCGGTGAGGGAAACTTTAAGGTGTTGTGGATGTCGCGAAGTCACATTGCAGTAGGCAAGGCTGTGACGCTGATTGCGAGGGATGAACTGTTTATTAAGATTGAATGGCAAGCGATAGAAGGAAACTATTTACACAGGCATCAAAAGACTACGAGTCAAAGGCTACAATCAGTTTCACAATGTTGATCTTCTCTCAGCCGAATCTCCACCCCCGAATGTAGCCAGCCCGCACAAACAACGCCTGAACTCCACTGATCCCTAAGCATATTCTTATGAGATGAGAACGCGAAAGCAGTTTCTTTGGCTAGGTTGTTGTTACGTAAGGGTGCTGCAAGGTGGTGTTGTCGAGTTATGTTACAAAGAATGAGGCAACACCACTTTGAACACGCTTCCGTAACAACAACCTAGCCAAAATAAACGCGTTCGCGTTCTGATCTCATAAGAATATGCTTAGGGATCCTCCAACTTTTTTTTCTTTCTTCTTCGTAGTTGGTGAATTGGGTGCAGAGCGCACACGTTTCAATTCACGCTCGTCCCCTGAGTCCTCCTCGTCGAGGGAGAGCTTCGTCGACGAGTCATCTGCCGATGTCGACACTAAGCCTAAAACCTCGACACCAGACTAACTGCCGCTACTTGTTGCAGAATCACTACCCACGCTGCTGCGACAGCACCTCCACATAAGCTGAAGGCAAACTGAGACCGCGGGCCACGTAGTTGCTATGTCGGTGACCACATGTTGACCGCGCCGACTATTTTAATCCGCTTTCCTTCTCCCCTTCGAGTCGGGGCTTCCCCTTCTGCTGCGTGGATTCCCCTCTCCTACGCCGCGGCTGCAGGCGGTTGCTGCGACGGAGTGGAGCGCACGTAGAGTGTTGCAGCGGGAGGCGTTGGCGCAGGCGTCAATTCCGGTGGAAGAGATGACGTTCTTTCCGGGCACGGCTTTTGCGGACGTCAGCCGGGTCCGCGCTTTCGCCAACCTAGCCAAGAAACGCTTTCGCGTCAATATGCCCACAAGCGGTACATGATATTTAACTATTCATGTCATTGGCCTGAGGTGACATTCTGCTGGGACACAGAACTCAAGCGACCATGAAAATGCGGTTGGGAATTAAGGTGCCAGCTCGAGTCTTCATTGTGGAAAGTCTGACTCAGACATTTCGAGTATATCTGTAAGATGTTTAATGTGAGTCGATCTGCGACCGCGAAGTGCCCTCAAAGACGTACATCTCGCTAACGGATCAATGCGTGTGCGTGCGATAACACTTGTATCAATGGCGATCCAGCTTACCGTCGGGATCGTATTTTGTGATTTTGCTTAAGGTGGTGGTCCCACTCCGGCGGCACGAGCCCCCCGTTTTCAGTACATTTGGAGTAACCGTGGCGGCTATTATACTTAGGATATAAAGTTGTGGTATGTACCATAAAAAGCTTAATTCTTGTAGATTCCATCTATATATAAGGAAATTGATTAATGCGATTTAGAAATAGGTGTTCAAGAACAAGCATGAGATACATGGTTTTTGCGAACTGTGTCTCAGTTGTGACCATATTTAGAAGAAACTACCGCACTTGAAGCAACAAAACGACAGACACCGACCAAAATAAAAGCTAAAAAATTAAAAACTGAGTAAAAGACGTTTCGGCTTCGCTACGGAAGCCTTGTTCACAATGGGGTGAAGGAAAATTCGTTGCAGCTTATGTACTCTTGAGCACGTGACGCAAACAGCGCGTGTACGACTGGGGGAGGGTTCCCTCACTACGATTGAGCGTGTGACGTGTTTTTTGTATCTCCAACGACTCTAGATAGAGACGTGATTTCAAGTTTCTTTCTTGGCCGATGATTCTTGACTTTTCCCAGTCAATCTTGTGGCCTGTTGCATCCGTATGTTCGGCAAGGGCATTCGAAACTATTCGTTTCTTTTCGACATCGTTCTGATGCTGCCGCAGTCTCTGTTTGAAGTTGCCCGATTCACCGATGTACGCGTAGTCGCAATCTGCGCAGGGTATCTTGTAGACCACGCCAGGAAACGATTCTCTCGGAAGCTTGTCCTTACCGCCCACGAGTGCGTGCCTTAGCTTACACACAGGCACGTGTGCAACCTCAACGTCATAAGTGCGCAGCACACGAGACAAGGCCTCGCTTATCCCAGGAACGTAGGGTATGGCAGCACGTTTTCTTGGTCGGGGATTAGCCGGTCGGACGGAATCAGATAGGCGGTGTTCCACAGCATTCAAAAAAGAACGAAGTGGGATAGCCGCTTGCCGAGAGATCGCCACGCACGCCGTCCAAGTCAGTGGTACGGCCTTCTGCTTCGGTGCAAATGCGGTTCGCACGGTTGAACAGGGAGGCAACAACCGACCTTTTGTGAGCGTCCGGATGAACGGAATGAAAGTTTAGGTAGCGGCCATTGTGAGTTTCCTTCCGGTGTACGCTAAACGAAAGCGCTCCATCGCATCTGCTGACAAGCACGTCCAAAAATGGGAGACTATTGTCGACCTCCGTTTCTACTGTGAATTGGATGGTCTTTTCTTGACTGTTTAGGTGCGCAGTGAACGAAGTCGAAGCGCTGCGCCGAATTACGCAGAAACAGTCGTCCACATAGCGCAGAAAAACTCTTGGCCTGGGACTGAAGGAAGCGAGCGCACGATTTTCCAGCCATTCCATCGTCAGATTGGCCGCAGTCACTGAGACGGAGGCACCCATTGCCGTACCGTGGACTTGCCTGTAGAAGACCTTGTCGAAGCAGAAGTACGTGTTTGCAAGGCAAAAGCAGAGGAGCCTCTTGAGGTCAGGCACGTCAACGGTTGACCTGTCTGGCAAAGTCCTGTCAGATTCTAAAGCAGAAGTGCATGCTTCCACAGCCATGTCAATCGGAATTGAGGTAAACAGCGACACCACGTCGAAAGAAACCATCACCTCGTCGTCGTCTAGTGTCACGTCACGAACTTTTTCAATAAAGTCGCAGGAGTTGCTCAGATGCGTGGAGCCCTTTCCGACGAGTGGAGACAGGATCTGGTGCAGGTATCCGGATAATTTGTAGAGAGGGGAGCGGGTGCAGTCAACGATTGGACGCAGGGGGACATTAGGCTTGTGAACTTTCGGCAAGCCATAAAGCGCAGGTGCAGCACCGTTATGACAGAGAAGCTTATAATACAGAGACTTGCGCTCGGGAGCTACGAAGCGAAACACGTCCGCCAGGAGAGCCTGAAAGTCCCTCTGTACCTTCAAGGTCGGGTCCCGAGTGAGCCGGACGTAAGTGTCCTGGTCGTTAAGCAGAGCCAATATCTTGCTTGTGTAGGACAGACGTGTCAATTAGTACCGTTGCATTCCCCTTGTCAGCGGGAAGAATCACGATTCCAGTGTTTTTCTGAAGTCGCTTGACAGCCTTTCGTTCCTCAGCAGAAAGAGGGGAAACGAACTTTCGCCGGTGCAGCCCAGAAAGGATACCAATAGCGCGGGTGCGAGCCTCGTCACGGCGGGGCGGGTCAACTTGGTTAACCGCGCACTCCACAACACATACAACCTTTCTGACGTCCGGGGCAGGTGCAACATTGAAATTCAGACCTAGCTCCAGGACGGAGGCCTCGGCAGGGTCGACTCTGTGCGAGGAAAGGTTGTACACCGTAGTTCTTCGGCTGCGCGGTCGGTATGGCCTGGCAGTATCCGAAAGTCTGTCAAGCTTGACACTATGCACCAACTCGAACTGACGGGCGCGTACATTGGCTTGAAAATTGGCGTGTAACTGGATGCTTGCAAAATGGTCCGGGCAGCGGTCCTCCAGGCAGCGGCGCGCAAAAAAGGCCTCGTTTTCAAGTTTTCTGATAGCGTCCCGGCAGTCAAGTATTCTCGCCTGTAGCAACAGTCTCTCTGTCTTGGCGACAACGCTGTAGCCAAACTTGGAAGGTACTGGCCTGTTAAGGTGCAAAGAGCGTGTTAAGGTGCAAGTGGATAGCCACTTGCCGAGAGATCAGCCACCTTTATTAGTTTTAAACCGCAGCTTCGTAGCTTTAGTACCTTCCTGCAAAAATGGGCAAAAATAAAACCAGAATTCTAAATATTGCTTAATTTCGGCCGCATTATTAAGGAAAACTAATGAAGTTACATGAATGAAATTTTGCGTCCTAAATGGAAATTCCTTGAGCTCTACTTTATCCAAAATTTAGCTTCCTTGAGCATGTAGTTGCCGGGCTGTTTACAACAGAAGATTGCTATATTTGGCAATTTCCAAAAGCAAATTACCCAAAAAGTAAAAATTCAAAGTTATTTTGCTACGTCTAGAAACTAGATAAATATGTCCTACAGCTACAGAGCAAGCCGGAATGCAGTAAGTGCGGTAGTATCTTCTAAATATGGTCACAACTGAGACACAGTTCGCAAAAACCATGTATCTCATGCTTGTTCTTGAACACTTATTTCTAAATCACATCCATCAATTTCTTTATATTATATATAGTGAGAATATACAAGAATTAAGCGTTTTATGGTTTATACGACAAGTTCATATCCTAAGTAGAAGAGCCGCAACGGTTGCTCCAAAAGCACTGAAAACGGGGGGCTCGTGCCGCCGGAGTGGGACCGCCACCTTAAACGTCCTGCCCCTGAAAACAAGGTCGAGCGCGAACTATGGGAACCCCGCGAACCTGCTCTCAGCTGCTGGCTTCTTCATGCTTGAGACCGTTTTCATTAAGGAATGACTTCTAAGAACGCTAACAGAACAGGCGCAAAAGTAAAAAAAAAAAAAAAAAAAAGAAGATAGAGTTCGACACTATGATGGAGCCAGACGGCAGAGAAGGCACTTCCATCAGATTGAAATACGAGAGCACAGATTGGAGCTCATGTCCCTTGTACAGAAAGCAGAAATATCTATACATAGCAATCTGTGACCGGGCCGAGACAATTCGCACAGTGTTGCCGGAGGGGCTGCGTGCACATGCTTGGGGACTATGAAACCCACGACGCACTACAGTGTAGCGTTACTAAAAGCATCTGTGGGAGCCTGGGAGCGAACTGAGGGGAGTCGTGTTTTCTTTGGGTATCGCCGTTTGTTCGTTTCATTACCGACGTGGTCATACAGAGGGAAAATGCGGCGAAACGCGAAACGTGATCTCTTATTTACCCATTTTTGCTTGTACACAGGAGTTTCATCAGATAGGCTATATATTGTGTTAACTCTCCTGGAGGCGGCGACTTAGTTTTCACTTTCAGCAACATTTCGACGAAACACTCAGCACAGGCAAATGAAACTTTGGGTTTTCTTCAATTCTTTCGTTATCGCAAAAAAAATGTGAGGATTTATGAAATGTTCTAACATCTAACATTTTATTTCAAGACGTAGTAGTCGCAACGTATACTGCGATGCTTAAAATGATAGACTGATCATCGTCATCATCATATGCATCATCATCAACCTATATTTATGTCCACTGCAGGACGAAGGCCTCTCCCCTGTGATCTCCAATTACCCCTTTCTTGCGCTAGCTGATTCCTACTGATCACGGGTGTTTTTAATGGATTTATAGCAGTAATAATTGTTCAGACAATTTCTGAGAATCCTTATATGAAACTTCGAAGAAGCACCTCAAGGAACACGAAATAAAGTAATAGTTTGCTATTTTTAATATAATTACTCAGAGTTAAAAAGAAGGTCTGAAATATAAAAAAATATACACCTGGTTCCTAGTTCCCAACTATTGTCCGTCAGATCATGCAAGAAAGTTATGAAGATTTGTTGGCGTCAATACTAGCCAAAGTGAGGCCAATGCTATGCGGTAAAGCAGTAGTTTTGCAAATGTGAAAACGGGTAAGTTGCTATTGTACAGGGAACATTTGTTTTGCTCATTGCACCAGGCATCTGGTTTGTTTTTTACTGCATTCTTTAGGCTCACGAAGTAATGGCTGTCAGGTCTGGGAGCATGCAGAAACCTCCTCATAATTCTCAGGCACATTGCCCGGACCCCTTGCCACCACCTCGGCGCACTCACCGTGGAAAGACCCCGCACGTCATATAGCACAACTGTCAGTGCATATCGCTGACATCGGGTTGCGCACTTGCGGCCAGGCCGGTGTCTCCTCCATGTTGTTTGTGCCGTCCTGAAGTACAGTTCAGAATTCCAGGACTTCAGAAAGAGTCAGATCCTATCACCGTCTGCACTAAAACAATTGAGCTTACTCCTGTTGTACGAGTGATACAGTAGTCACGTACACGTCTATACTGACGGATCGACTACATCGACCAGTTCTGGATGTGCTGTGTTTATACCGCCGAGAGGAGTGAGACTGCTGATTCAAGACGTCACATGTCACGACGTCCACTGCTGCAGAACTCATGGCTCTGCGGAGTGCACGCAGAGACTCCTGGTACATGGGCCGTGTTTTCCAACTCGAGACCGGCATTACATCGTATGCAGTCAGTTCTCCGTCATGGAGCTCACGAACAACTAACGTAGGAAACTGTCAAACTTCATCACGACGTCAAGCAGAAAGGCCACGAAATTATTTTTCAGTGGCTAGCTGAGCATTGCGCCATCTGGCCATTGGCAAGGCAGCTTCGTGACCTGGCACGCAAGCTCTATTTAACAGAGTGGAACATCCCAAATATAAGGCGCACCAGGCTACATGAACTGAACCCTTCGCTCCAACTCCGACCTCCACCCGGGATTCACCGACGTGAGGCATCGCTTCTATACCGGCTGTGGTTGGCAGTGGCTTTCACGAAGGCGTACTGTGCTTTGATAGGAATGACCGAAAGTGCTACATGTAACGTCTGCGGCAGCGAAGAGAACATAGAACATTTATTGTGTCACTGCGATCGATTTCAGTCGGAAGGACAAACATTTTCTAACTCATTGCGACGACTGGACGGTCGGCCGTTGTCCGTGCAGGTGCTACTTGAAGACCGTCCCCATCGCTCGTCGGCCCACAAAGTTGTGAAGGCACTTTTGTCATTCTTGATGGCGACTGGCCTATGGGAACGCCTTTGACTTGCTCAGGCCCTCCGTGTGTGTGTGTGCGAGCTCACCGTGTCCTTCCCCCCACCTCCTCTCTCTACCTCATCTTTCTATTCCCTCTTTCTCGTCTCCCAGGGTAGGGTAGCCGACCAGACGCATTTCTGGTTAGCCTCCCTGCCTTCTCTCTTTCTCTCCTCCTCCTCCTTCTCCTCCTCATAATTGATCATTGGATTCGATTATCTTTTCTGTGCAAGCAAGATGTTCGCGTGTGCGTTCAACCGACGCTGGAGGCTCAACGTGCTTGGTTCTGTTGTTGTGCAGTTCTGTACAGTAATGTGGATTGTTGCACAATATTGTGCAGTAATGAATAAGGGCACTTTCTCAGGCGATGTTCAAAATATAAGAGCTTAGACTGCTAGTCAAGCTTCGGTCGAAGGTTGGTATGAAATTGACTGCGTGATCTTGTGTGAGTGAAAACCTCACACAACGGGAAGGATAGCTCGTAAAAATTTTTACATACGCTGTCGAAGCTCTAAGATGAAAGCAACCCACGGCGGTGAAAATAAAGTTGCACTTGATATTAGTCGAACACAATAATCAAAATAACACGCACTCATGGACACTTAACGTTGTTTGACTCATTGGTAAAACAGCATATACGTCGGATCGGATAATTGACACTCCGAGACACGCTTCTGTGTTCCACTGCGGCTTTCATTTAAAAATTGTGTTGCCGAGTCGACGAAAATGCCGATATTGCATCTCTTTATTGAAGAAGTGCCAGGAGTATAGTGGAGGCTAGTTTCTACAATACCTCTCGTCGAAGTTTTATTTTTTCAGACTCCCCCGTCTGCCAAAAATTGTCCAATCGGACAAGTTGTTAAAGTTCAGTAGTTATTTCAGACGGTGCGTGACGTTGCTATCAGCATATTTCTAACGGAAATGTTTAACAACGCGTAAAAAAACTGTCCATCAAATTTATCAATTTCTATAGGCGCGGTAATGAAAGAGTCAAAAAGAAACGTTTGCAGATGTATGCAAATCCTAGCAACTTATGCATGAAAGACGGAGAAGCTGTACAAAGGAAATTGAAATTGAAATTGTTTATTTGCCATCCTGTACATTTACGGATGGGAGACTGTAAGAAAAAACAATTCTTGAACAGCTTGACGTGTCTACAATCCCTTGTTTCTGCAGGGGATTCTCACACTTTCGGAAATCTTCGGCATCTGGTTTTCCACTGCCCTAAATCAACCCGCAACTTTGCAAGCACTTCACTATTGTATCAGATGCAATTCCATCGCTGTACTCGAGCTCTTTAGAACGCTTCACTACATTCCAGCTTAGTACTATATGGAGTGCTTCAGTGGAAAGGAGTGCTTCAGTGCTTCAGTGGAATTGTTGCTTTCTGCTGCGCTCAGGCAAGAATTGAATTACGTTCCCGATGGTGGGATTGAACCTCGGTCCCCATGCACAGCAGCCTGACGTCCTAACCATTAGGTCACAATCGCACGTATCTCAGTACTGACGCAAGTTTCTGTGTTATATGTCCCTCCTCTATTGATGCCGGCTGCGCATTCCACCGTTATGGGGATGCGATGCCAGTTGCGTTGCTGTTATTATTATTTTTTAAATATTGATCAGTCTTAACCGACACTGGCCCCCGGCTGGGAATTCTCACCGACGCCCTCGTCATACGGCCGCTTCGTGGCTCCGACGCAGATGCGTTGCTGGCTTGATCGTCATGAATTGACATTTGATACGAACCACGCCACCGCGCGCGACCACCCTTAACTGGGCCGCCTTAACCGGCTTAGGCCGGTCACTGCCGCCCCACGAAAACCAACGTGAAGCTCATTTTAACAGCCTCACTGGAATACGTGTGTATAACAGGCTCATTCAAAGTTGCAGACAAAAAAATTGGAGGGCGCTTAAGCTTCGCCTTTAAGAGTGGAACGCGATAGCATTCAAAGATCCCTGAGTGCTTCTCACATTTCCCGTCAACTGCAGCTTATGTAACCGTAATGCTTACCGGAACACGCTGGCGGCCAACTTATGCACGGAGGTGAGAGAGATAGAGAGACAGAGAGACAAAACTTTATTGGGAAAAACAAAAAAAAAGGGAAATGTGGGTGCAAGCTTTCTAGTCGAAACGCGGCCTCTTGTGTGGGCCGATCCCGGAGGTCGGGCCGCACTGCGCCAGAAAAATTGCATAATTTTCAGGTTTCTGTAGTTGTTTGGCGCTTTTAATATTTCAGTCCTAGAAGATTTAACATAAAGACATGCATTGTTGGTGTTTTGTTTCATGACATTTGTTTGTGGGCTGTCATTCTCAAAAGTCCGAGGAATAACTTTGTCAAAAATGTAAGACAAGGTATGAGCAACTTCAGTGATATAATGGTGTGGCAATATAATCCGCATATACCACATGGCATATAGCAAGGCATGGCATATACGTATACCTAATTGTATACGGAAATTTTCCTTCACGGGAAACTCCGCCGACGCCAGCACCGACGCCAACACCGACACCAAGATTTTCTGCAAAACGAGGCCCTTAACGCTGTCGCGCTAAAACGCGAAGTAATTTTGTTCTCCGGCACTAGCGACCAGTCCTCAATCTATAGTCGGTATGGTACGATAAAACTTTATTACGGTCCTTCGGAACGCGCTTCAGCACGTAGCGGGCCGCTACCACGTCGGTACAGAAAGGCCGAGCCTCTCTGCTACGTCGCGGGCCCGATGGACAGCCCCATAGCTATGCTTCAAGATAGTTGGTGACAACCTAACATAATTATGGCATAGCTCTCGATGACTGTCGACGTTAATGCGATTAACATTCGAGCAACGTAGCGACACACCATATTTGTGAATTCAAGTTTATTTAACATCTGTAGAGGTCACTCTGAGACTTCCGTTACTTCGCTATCGTCCCACTTTGTTACGGCGCTGGCTCGCCATGCATTCTCTCATGAGAATTGCGGCGCGACTAAGATTGCATGACGCCGGCGCAGTGACGACGATGGAATCACGAAGACGTAATTACGTCGATGGAGCGACAAAGGCGGCATTACGACGACGTGAGGGCAATGTGATGCCGACGAGTGTATGAAGACGACGGTATGAGGCTAGCAGGATGACAAAGCTGGAATGATGACTATGCAACGACGACGACGACAGCAGCTACGAGACAACTATATAGCCCGTGTTCTCTCCGTCTCTCGGAGTTGAACATGACCGCCGGGCTGAGCGGTCGCACGTCACCTCGGCTCCACTACATTTGCCCGTTCTGACCGGTCCACCTCGCTATCGCCCCAGGCACTGTGCCGGAAATTCGAGCACTTATCAGCGGGACCCTGAGGACCCCACTCTCAACCGGTAGGACCATCCCACCTCCTCATATCGGTTCGAGAAGAACGAAGCGGGCGCTGACCCGCTAAGACTCGCACGTAGGCCTAGCTCGCACTCGGCGAGCGATTACCTGCTAGCCTCCTTAACCCCATGGATACACCACCTACGACGTCGGGTCTGCAAGCCGGACAATCTCCGGCCATGCAGCCCCTTCTAGCCCCCCCCCCCCCCCCCCCGACGCCCCAGCTCGCGGAGATAGAGGAACTTACCTCGGCCAGTGACGACGACCGAGCGTCCTCCCGACCTGCTAACCCGCGAGTTCGGACGCAGGGCGTTACTATCCATAGCGCCCGCATGCTTGGAACATCGAAGACGGCCTTTATAACTTTCGAAGGCTGCCTTGTTCCCCGCTACGTTCTCTACTACGGCGGTGAGGTAGCGTACCACCCGTAGCGTTCAACCCGACAAGTGTGCCAGGTGTGCTACAAGCCTGGTCATCGCTCGGACGTTTGCCCCACTCCGGACGCTGCCGTGTGCCGCCAGTGTGGCATTTTGAACCCCACTGAGAACCACCCCTGCACTCCTCAGTGGAAGTTCTGTGGGGAGGGACACCTCTCAGGGGCCAAGGAGTGCCCTCAACGTCTCAAAACTCTTCGCCGTAGCAGAACCCCTCAACGCCAGCCGCCAATTGCGCGCGCCGCAGGTGGTTCAGCAACGATGACGACTCCTCAAAGACCCCTTCCTGGTCCCGCTCCCGATCAATGTCCTTTCCGCCGCTCCCACCAGCCGGTCTGGACCAGCTTCAACCCTCCCAGCCCGAGCAACGCAGCTCCCGCGCCCAGCCGGAACGCCACGCCACCCAGGACCAACGCACCGGCCTGAAAAAGAAGGGCTCCGCTGCACCGGCCGGCCTGCCGCCCCGCCGCCCGACAGGGCCGGCAAGGTAAGCTGGTCGACTGTGGCAAAGACCCCCGTCGCTCCGCGCTCAAAACCCCCACCCACACTTCAATACGAAGCACTGGACCAAGAGAACCAGCAGCTTAAGAAAGAACTCTCACAACTTAAAGTCGAACACGCCCGTGAAATGGCTGAGCTACGCGCCCTTATCACCCAAGCCGCCACCCCCCCACTCCACCCCACACACGAGGCCCCTCCCTGCGCGGATCCTCCTGCATCCCCCCAGGAACCCCCTATTACATATACCGTACTACACGAAATGTTGCGAGAACTCACGAAACAACTCACGCAACAACAACAGAACCAACACCACCAACTTACGCAGAGCTAACCTACCCAACTCTCCCAACTGGGCACACGCATCGCGGATGTCCAAACACACCTTGAAGCCCACTTTGCGGAAATAGGCGGCTCCCTCTGCAAGAAACGAACGCCCACTCCTACCTCCAACCCCCCGATTCAGCTCAACCCGGTCACCCCGGCGCGGACAGCTACTGGCCCCAGAGTTATCCTCAAGGCCCCCCAACTCACCCTACCCCCCACCTCTCGGAACTAACATGGGCAGCACCACCGCACCTCAGCAAAAACGCTTAGAAATCTGGCAATGGAACTGCCGAGGCTACCGTCGTAAGCGGAGCCTCCTTCAACAATACATAAACACCCAGCTTGAACCTGCCAGACGTCATAGCCCTACAGGAGCCAGGTGTCTCGCCAACCCTGTCAGGTTACGAGGCCTATGACAGCCCGACCGAGGGCAAAGCGGCCATTCTCGTCAATAAGGCGCTCACTGTCATTGCCCATGACGTCATTCCGGACACTCATATCGAGCATGTCATTGCTAGAGATCGTGCTCCGGCGCCGGAAAAAGACCAGCCAGCACAGCCTCTTCATCCTCAATGCCTATAGTCCCCCCCCCGGCAACGCCACACAGAGTTCCATACCCTCATCCGAGGTGCTTGTACCCTGACCAAGGGTGAGGATCTGATCCTTCTCGGGGATTTGAATGCCCAAGACACAAGCTGGGGCGACAGGAATTCCGACCACAAAGGCAAGCAAATTGCCGCTGCCGTCGACATTTACCGGCTCGAGCTCTTCACCGATCCTACCACACCCACCCGCATCGGAAACAGTGTTTGTCGTGATACCTGCCCTGACCTTACCTTCATCGGAGGCAGCTCCACGTACACTTGGGAAAATCTCATGGAAACCCTGGGTAGTGACCACTATATCATTCGCACACAACTTACTGAGGATGCCCTGCGGCGTCCCATCGGGAAAGCCAAAATCACGGATTGGGATGCATTCCGATGCGATAGCGAGCAAACCCTCGACGCTAACACCAGCCTTACGAACTGGTGCGAACAGCTTCGCCGCACCCAAGATCGCCATACAAAACACATCACCCGCACCACCCAGACCCCCGAGGTAGACGGCCACCTGCTCCACCTGTGGGAAGCACGTCGCAGTCTACTCCGCCGCTGGAAGACTAAAAAACATAATCGAAAACTTAAGGTCAAAATTGCCTTGCTCACCACCCAAGCAGAGGAATACGCCGCCAGCCTAGCCCAACTCAACTGGACGCAATTCACGGACACCCTTAAGGGCTCTTTGGGGACAGCGCGCACGTGGCGCATTTTGCGGCTCTCATCGACCCCACCCGCAGCAAAACTGAAACGAACAAGGCCGTCCATTGCATAATTCACACATTTGACGGTACTGATGACGACCTTCTCGACCAGCTCCGCAGAAAATGCTTTGGCGATCACAACCCACCCCCTGCCAACACTGTCTATCAAGGCTCCCCAAACGCCCTCCTGGACCGCCCCATAACGATCGAGGAAGTGTATGCGGCCGTCCGCATGAGCTCGTTCGAAGTCTGATAGTGAGTCGAATCGTCTACGGCCTCCCCTACCATCACCTAAATCAGCATGAACGCGACCAAATTGACGCCATGATGCGTCGGGCCTATCGAGTGGCCTTAAAGCTCCCCCTGGCGCCCCAACAAGCAAACTCCTTGCCATGGGGGTACATAACACCTTCACGGAGCTATGTGAAGCACAAATGGCCACTCAGCTCCAGCGTTTAACGCTCACACCCACAGGCCGCGCCCTCCTGAAGCTCCTCGGACACACTGGTACCGTCGGGGAGGCAGCCCTACTCCACCTATTCCCAGATCATGTCCGCTCAACACTCACCGTTGCGCCTATCCCCCGCAACATGGACCCCCTACTGCACCAGGGTCGACGGGACGCACGAGTTGAGGCCTTAGCCCTCAGGTACGGTGAGAACAACACCACTTGCTACACCGACGCAGCACTATATGACACCACCCGCACTCGAGCAGCAGCGGTCGTCCTCGACCACCACCATAGGGAGCTAGCCAGTGCCTCCCTCCACTGCCAGAACATCACGGAGGCTGAAGAAGTTGCCATCGCACTTGCCATCACTCAGGGCAACAAGCTAGGACGGTCGTTTCACGTTCTCACGGATTGCCAGGCCGCCTGCCGCAATTACCTGAAAGGACGCGTTTCTCAACCTACGCTCAATATCCTCCTATATCCCCCCCACTGCGAGACCAAGAGCCTCCGATCTTCGAAGACTCACCGCGAATCTCACCATCGCTCAATAAAAGTTTCCATCCAACCATCTCCGTCTCTCGGTCGTATATATGCTTGGGTGGCAGCTCAAAACCGATGCGTTCTGGCCATATATAAGGCTATTGATGTTAAAGGAATGCACTGTTTGAGTTGAGTAATGGCAACACGTACATTACCTTTATTATTGTTCTCATCATTATTATTGTTGGCAGTCAGCTGCAAACCGTGACCTGCTGCTAACCACTTCTTATTGTTCTAATCGGCAGGATACCCCGTCACCTTCGTATCAGTGCGTGGGTGGATCGTCCACATACGGAGCCAACTTTTGTCTCGGAGTACGCGTCGACGCATGCGCTGGGCTGCTGTCGTGGACGCCTCAAGCTGTGTGCCGCCACCCCCCTTACCGTCGAAGTCACCGATGCTCAAGCCTTCGTCCTCCTGGCGTCGACTGTGGTGTACTTAAATCCTGCTTCTGCCACACCCTTGTGCAGTCAGTGGCAAACCGTGACCTGCTGCTAACCACTTCTTATTCTTCTAATCGGCAGGTGAGCTCATCGTATTGATCTGTTTCTATTTTTTTTAACACGAAAGTGTTTTATGCCGGGGTCCACCAAGACTTCACTGACGTATTTCCGTCACGGAAATACGTCAGCTTACAATGTACACGAACATAATACAAAGAAAGAAACCAGAAGAAAAAGTTCCACAAACATGCAAAATCTGGAAATCGAACCCACGACCTCTCGGTCCGCGACGATAGATCGCCGAGCGTTTAACCCATTGCGCCACAAACGCATTTGCAGAGAGCTACACAGACGCGCCTTATATATCTAACACTCCTCCGTGTACCCGCGCTCTTGCTCGGGGCGGTGCCGCCGCCTACGAGCAGAAAAGAGAAGTACTGCATTATGACACTAACGCGCACCGACAGTGAACGCTTCGGTGGTCTCAGCACTACGACGCCTCGATGCCAGCATTCGAAGGGACGCTGGCATCAAGAAGCACTACCAACGCCACCTAGGTGCGGCGTTCACCGTACTCAGCACAGCGGAGCGTGGCCTCCGCAATTAGCTCTGAAAATGTTTCTGAAGTTGATCGCGGAGGCTGCAATTACGACGCGCTGTACGCGCTGATTTGACTCGGTGACGATTCAGTTACGTGCTTTGTCTTGCGCGTTGTATTAGTGTGTCAGTTACGTGCTTCGTCTTTCGCGTTGTGCTAGCGTGTGCAGCGTAGTGCAGCTTCCATATGCACGACGGTTGCTCATGGTCATCGACGTTGGTAGTCGTGATGGAGGAGACGTGCCACCAGGCGTCAGCGTGGGTGCATCAACGCCTAAGGGCGCTTTAGCCACAAAACACCAATAGACATTATATATCAATGTGCAATAAACATTACACTACTTCTGTGAAGACACGTTTCACTTTCGTGTTCTATACCGATTCCTATATAAGAGGGATCAACCACATTTTTTTTACAAACTCTTTGTTTGCCGCTGACTGCACCGAGATGTCAAATATTTGTGCCTTGTGCTCCCAGTTGCTGCCAACGGATGGCAAATTTCTGACATGTATGTTGTGTAAGCGAGGGTATCACCTTGGCTAAAATTATTCCGCGGTTACTGAGGGCACCTACACTAAGATGTCAATCGAGAGGCGTGAAGCTTGGTCGTGCCAGGCTTGCAAACAATCTGGAGCGGCGACAAGTGATGCTTCGTTCTCCCATCAATTGACATCAGTAAGCCAAAAACTGGATCAGCTTACAACAACAGTCGGAGCACTTGTGGTTAAAGTAGAGGAGTTACTAGTGTTTAAATCCACGGCAGAAAGGCTGGCTGAGACTGTAGGAGAAGTACAAAAGTCTATCGAATTTCTCTCCACGAAGTACGACTCCGTTCTCTCCGCTGTATCAGATAACCAAGCTGAACTTGGTGAACTTCGTGCTCACTGCGAGTCACTGTCCACAACTGTTTCTGCTCAGGCTGCAACCACCCACTCTATGAACACCGAGATCAATGGATGGATGGATGAATAACTTTATTAGTGTCCTTTAGGGCGCGTGCTAGCGCGCAGCGGGCCGCTCCCACGTCGGGACAGAAAGGCCGAGCCTCTCCGCCGCGTCGCGGGCCCGTTGGACAGCCCATAACTGTTCTTCGAGGTTGGGGCTGCGTAGAACCGCATCCCAACGTGAAGAACTGTTGCTTTCATCGCCGCGTAACGCGGGACACCGCCAGAGCATGTGAGGTAAGCTCGCTAAGTCATTGCATAGTGCACATGTGTTTGTTGTCTGAATTTCATGCCCTTGAACAATATACCAGAAGATGCAACTTTGAGATACATGGTTTGCCCGTCGAGCGCAACGAGAACCTCATGTCAATACTTGGCAAAGTGGCAGGGAAGCTAGGGATAGAATTTCAGCCTTCGGATGTCGCAGTTGTTCACAGGCTGCCAGCTCGCATGGATAGCATTCCGGCAATCATTGTTCAAGCACACACAGTTGCAATCAAACAAAAATGGCTGGATGCTCGCAAAGGTCTCCCAAAACTTGTGTTGGATGGCATGGTTCCGAATCCTCGCCTATATTTCAACGATAATTTGACTCGTGCTAATCGGGATTTGTTTCGTCAAGCTCGCATGAGAGGAAGGGAAAAAGAATATAAATTTGTCTGGACACGCGACGGAAAGGTGCTGGCGAGAAAGGCGGAAGGCTCCCCTCTCGTCCGCATTGATACTCTAATGGATCTCGAGAAACTTGTCTAAATATGGGCATTTCTAACACACCCTCATTTGGTAGCTTTTCAGAAGCCCATCACTTCATTTCGAGTTTTAATAATGCATTCACAGCTATCCATGTTAATATCCGCAGCATCCGGAAACACTGGAATCATTTCTGTGCACTGATCTCTTCCTTCGTGTCTATTTGTGACATATTTGTGCTGACCGAAATTAATACTTCCGCTGATTGCATTTCGTCATATTCCATTCCCGGTTATCAACTGTTTTCATACACGCGCTCACTGCGCAGAGGAGGGGGTGTGGCCGTATTTGTAAAAGATGCATGGTCGGTATCAAGGTTAACGCTTTCCTTCTCGCAAGCAGAAGTGGTCGCTTTGCGCCTATGCGCTGCTGAGCTATCGGCAACTGTATTGTCGCTCTATCGGCCCCCATGCTGCAATGTCCGATTGTTCTTATCAGAACTTGATGCAGCGCTATCATCCCATTCTCTTGACGACAACGTGCTTGTGCTGGGCGACATCAATATTGATACCCTTCGCCCTGCTGTGCCACTAGTTGCTGATTATCTCGACGTTCTATCGAAATGGGGTTTGGAAGGGGCTATACATCTACCGACACGTGAAGAATTTCTATCTGGAAAACTGGTGAAATCGTGCATCGACCACATTAATGTCCGTTGTTCTAATCTTATAACACAGGCAGCTGTCATTGAAACCAAGGTCGCTGATCATTATTTTATCTGTTGCAGTCTTGTAAACTGTTCGAATCCTCAAAAAGGAGACAGTACAAAAAAAGAAATTTCCATTGTTCATCCAAGGCTTTTTGACGACTGTATTGCAAAGCATGACTGGCACTCTGTATTATGCACTATCTCCCCAGCTAATTTATACGATTCTTTTGTTCAGATACTAGATAACTACAGGAAAAAATGTACCCGCTGTGTTAAGATACAATTACGCCGTGAAGAGAACAAATGGTTGTCGCCACAAATATTAGCTGCAATCAAGGAAAAAGACCTTTTGTGGACCCAAGCGAAACGGGCTCCGAACCACCCTGAGTTGCTACAAAAATTTAAACTATGTAGGAATCGAGTGAACGCCATGATCCGGTTGGCCAAGCGAAATCACCTACGTGGGAAATTTAGCGAAGCTCACTCGAACATGAAAAAGACGTGGTCTCTAATAAATGAATTAAGAGGCGTATCTAAACGCGATGGCCACCACTTGTCGCTTCTCTCACACTTTCCAGATGATGGAATCAGTGTTGCGAATGAATTCAATACTTTCTTTTCACGTCTCTCCGGTGTTGCTAAACCACACCCCGAAGTATGCACCCTAAAATATAGCGCATGCAAATCTGCGCATCTTCCTTCTATTTCAGAATGTGATCTCAAATCTATCCTTTTTAATCTAAAATCTAATAAATCACCTGGCATTGACGGAATTTCAGTAGATGAGTTACGCAGAAACTTTAATGCTATTAAGTGTGTGTTATTAACATTGCTCAACCATATTCTCGACACTGGATTTATCCCAGAAGAAATGAAAAAGGCCCTAGTGATACCGCTGTTCAAGGGAGCTGCACGAAACAAGCATGAAAATCACCGTCCTATCTCCATTTTACCTTGCATCTCTCAAATACTGGAAAAACATATCTTGCAAGCTATGTTCACGTACCTTGATGCTAATAACGTTATATCAAATGCGCAATATGGTTTTATACCAGGTAAAGGCACACAGGACCTCCTAGAGGATATTGCAGACCTTATAAATTCTGCTTTCGAAACCAACCAGGTTGTATGTGCTCTATTCGTGGATGTTAGCAAAGCTTTTGATAGTGTGTGTCATAGTTTATTATTAACAAAACTCTCATTGATCGGATTTCGTGGGCCTTTATTAGAATTACTTGCTAATTTTTTAGACAATAGAACACAGTTAGTATCCACAGGACAGTACCGCAGCAATATAACCTCTATAAAAGCCGGAGTGCCCCAGGGATCAATATTAAGTCCACTTCTTTTCAACTTATATGTCAATGATCTCGTCGCGGCTGTATCTACTTGCATATTTCAATACGCCGACGACACTGTCATTTTGTCTCGGCATTCCCGTTTCCCAGAAGCAGTTTCCCTTCTGCAAGATTCTACGATAAATTTGATGAACTGGTTCGCCAATAATGTGATTAATGTAAACGTCTCTAAAACACAGCTCATTTGTTTCCATAATCCACTAAAAAAGTTTGTTTAAGCGTCCCATTGCTGGCTCACTGTTCATCTTGTTCTCTGTGTTCTTGTACACCTGTTCCACATGTTTCATCTGTTAAATACCTTGGTGTACTTCTTGACAGTGACTTCACCTGGAATTCTCACCTGGCGTATGTTTGTTCAAGGCTCCGGGCAGTGTCTCGTACATTATACACTATCAGATACTATACGCCACTATCAGTTCGCAAAATGATACTGCAAGCCTTAAGTTATAGTGTTCTTCGGTATGGTATTACGACGTTCGGTCACTGCGCGAATCGTTCGAAAAATAGAATAAACTCTATCCTTCTTTCTATTTTGAAAGTGATTAGTTATGATTTAAGACTGCCCTCAGGCACAGACCTCTTTAAATCATTACGATGCTCTAACTTTGATGCCCTTCTGACTGAGACGGCTGTCCTGAGGCATTTTTGGTCTAACAAGTATAAAGTTCCTTACGTCCCTACACGCTGTCTTCGACCTAAAAACCGTTTTCGGGTGATTCGCTGCTCCACCAGATATGGTCAGCGCACTCGTAGCTACTTTATACCGTCTTGCTTTAATCAACTACCCCCGAGTGTCTTTCGTGCAAAAACAAAATTCAAGCTGAAGCAACTGCTTCGTCGCATTCATCTCTAACTCTTCCGTGATATCTGTACTTTTCCTTCGTTAAATGCCGCTGCGGTATCAAAAACCTTAAGGTAACCATGTATTTCAGGCTGCGCATAGCTGTTGATGTATTAAAGGCATTAGAATTTTTTTCTTTTCCTCGAAAATATGATGGTGATCTATTATTGTATTTTTGCCATTGCATGTATGAATGGTCAACTCATGTAAGGCTGGGTGACGTTATATGTATTACCATCAGTTTTTTTTCTTCTTCATGCACTGCTGTACACGCGCGTCTAGTGTTTGCATGTATGCGCGAAAGGAAAAAAAATGTATCTGCACTAGAGTGGTCCTAGGTAAATGATTGATTGATTCTGGGGTTTTACGTGCCAAAACCAGTTCTGATTATGAGGCACGCCGTAGTGGAGGGCTCCGGATTAATTTTGACCACCTGGGGTTCTTTAACGTGCACTACAACGCAAGCACACGGGCGTTTTTGCATTTCGCCTCCATCGAAATGCGGCCGCCGCGGCCCCTAGGTAAATGAATTCCTGTTGTCTGCTGTCTGTCGGCTCTGCCCTTCAAGCCCAATCAGGCTTTGGCAGGCCAATTTTGTATTTGTTTCTGTACCAAATGTCAATAATGTATTATTATTATTATTATTATTATTATTATTATTATTATTATTATTATTATTATTATTATTATTATTATTATTATTATTATTATTATTATTATTATTATTATTATTATTATTATCGACCAATACAATTTTTCGTGTGAAGCTTTTCGCTGGTCACAAGCGGTGTGCATTTTCATGCGCCAGCCGCAGCCCCCGCCAAAACAAACAAACCTTCTGAAATCAAATTCAAGCATGTCGGCGCAACGTTTTATGAGTATGAAACGTACCCGATATGCTGTTTTTTGTGTGTCTTTTCAAATGACTTCAAATGAAAATGTCGCCGGTGGCCGACGGGATCGCTGCGAGCAGGCATCCTCGGGCGATCACTTCCGCTATCACACGTGCGATTTCGCGTTTGGCACCGGAGGCCTGGCGCGCCGTTTGTTGCGCTGTTCAAAGTGAGGTGCTCAGTGCGCGTACTGTGCCGGGTCGTACGAAATCTTGCATAAGCGATCGTATTTCCCATGCAACTATATATTTTCAAACTGGCAACGTAGAAATGGGCCGACTACGCCGAGCGCACGCCGCCCGCGCCGCCCACGCCAGCCGCTGCCATGCTGGTATAGCATGTTTAGGCTAATCCCGCGGCCAGCTGCCCCAATGTTTGATTTTGCAAACTTCAGGCAACTTCGGGTTGTCTTGGGATCCCAGCCCACGTGACTTCCTATCAGAACCGGAACTAGCTGGCTGCCAGCGGGCTGCCATAACTCCGAAAATTGAAGAAGCCCAGTGCCAAAACGTTGTTGCTTGCCGACGCCGAACGCGTTGGAGGCTAGCCACTCGATATCTAGCGAAAGTTGACACGACTATAAGCGCAGCCCCTTTCATGGCAAACTCCGAGGCCAGGCGCATGCTCACTTCGCGAAAGCTATGCACAGTGTATGGGCGGTGCGCAACAGACGACACGCCGGGATGACGTCACGGCGCATGCGCAGTAGCGCGCAGCTGGCGGGGGCTCGGCGGAGCCGTGTCTGTGTCGGGCGAAGCGAGCGCGCACCTGCGCCGGCGTTACTAGGCAAAGCGAGGTGACGACCTCGCTACTGCTTCGGCGCATGCGCGGCTAGGCGAGGTTGGGCCAGGTGGTGCGCAGCTGTGGCTTGATTGTTGCTAGGCAACGGCGCAGAGTTTTCTGCGGACTTCGGACGTTTCTCCTCCAGCTTTAACAGCTTCACTGTTATAAACCTGCTTGCTTGATAGCGTTGCTTGCTCCAGAGCTTGCTTGCTTGCATTGCTTGCTTGAACCGCACTCCATCAGATTTGTTGCGTGCGCGTTGCTTGCTTACTCATATAAAACGATGGCGACGGTGACCTCCACACCATCAGAACATGAGCCTTTGCATATAGGCAAGACACGATGTCGGGTCGGCGTAGTAAGGGAATAGTGAAGTAAGTACATAGTAAGTCTTCGATTTCGCTTCAAGCCACACGGTTTTCGCTCAAGGACGTTGAAGGTCGACTGAACGATAAGACATATGAGGCTTTCGCCTTAATAAAATCACATGCGGTGCATACCCACATTGGATATGCGGGTGTGAGCCAGGGATGTGCGGGTATGAGCCGGGGATAAAAAAGAAAGAAAGAAGAAAGAAAGAAGAAATCAAGTGTGGCTCATAGCCGGGGCCGCACATTGCAGCTTCGCTGGTTTTCCATCTGTACGGGGTGCATGGGCGGTGATTTATTTTTTGAAACTGCTGTGCGTCGTCTGTGAATACATCTGGTCGACCGCTAGGATGAGGAGACAAATACCCGTGTTTGATCAACATGCGCATCCGCAAGACTGCTGCGTGGCGCGACTGTGGGGGGGGGGGGGGGGGGGGGTGTTACTGTACACCCAACCACATTCAAGTGCTCGAAACTGCGTCATCGTTTAAAGCGAAGCTTTCTTTTCCTCTTCTCCCGACGTTCCGAGCGCTGCTGCTGTGATGGTCTTGCTCGCGCGCGCTGGGTTTCTTGCATCACCACCAGATGGCACTCGCCTCCGCGCATCCCTAGGCAACCCCAATGCTTTTTCAAAGCATTGGGGTTTAGGGACAGTGAAGGCAAAATAGACTTTAAGCGGGTAGAAATAACCAAACAGAGGTTATCTGATTGGTGGATAAAATCAAGACAGGAGTGAAATTTCACCCACCACAAAGTACAAAATATCTTAATAGTCATGGCTAGGTAGCGTATTCCACCGCCCGGTTTAAAGGGTTTAGCCTCATCCATCCATCCATCCCTAGGGTGCCTCGATGCCAGCGCCGCCGTTCAGGGTGGACACAACCCCGCTGGCGCCGCCACATTGAATCACACGAGCTCAGACTCAGCTACGCTTGCGTTTATAAATAGTGTTACTCGCGGCGCACTTCCAAGTGCTTTGCCTTGATGAGGATTTTATTTATCGGTATCGCATCTGCACCTCTTTATAACCAATAGCCGTTAACTCGTCGAAGGTCGAAGACGTAAATGCATGGCGCCGGGTACATGCCTCAAGTTGCCTAATTCAATCACATTTAATATGCCGTGTGTATGTTTAAAGTACACACTATTTTTTTGCGCTTCTATGCTTGGTATATAAGGTTTGCGACCCCCTGTGTGTGGAAGTTTTTTTTTTTTTCGCTGTTGTATTTTGGTTTACACGTCACGCCTCCTTTACCGTAGCCAGCCACTCGCGCACGGCGGTTAGTTTCCCTTGCGTTGCGCGTGCTCTTCGCGTTCGTTGCAATTATTTGACGATATCTACGCGCAATTTTTGCTTTTTTTGCCCACAAAGCTGTGTGCTGACAGGATTAAGCTAGTGTAAAAATAACTGCGATGTGAAAATAAGGTTTACTTAGTGCTGTAGAGAAAAAATGTCACAGTTTCGCCCTAAGGGGGAAGCAATGAATGCGATAGCAACACAGCAATGTCATACGAAGTAAGGTGAGCGGCTTTGGTAGCAATATGAATTGTAGTAAACATGAGCTGATTAAGTAAGCAGGTGTACTGCGGCGTAAGTAGACCGACATGAAGAGAGACTCGATGACCACGAGAAGGCGCGTGTGAAACGGTGGTGTTGATGAGAAGCGCTTCCCGTGGGCAGCGCGTGCGAAGGGACACACCTGTAGCGCTGCACTGCCGATCCGGGCAGCATTGCATGTGTAGCGTGCGTTGGAAAATGTGGCCCGACTATTACTAACTGAATGAACAAGCGTGGTGTGAGCCCGCACAAACAAACGTGAATAGATCACACTGAATGACTGCAGACAACGACTGTCAAAACGCTGGCAGCAAGTCCATACGCTGCAGCGGGCGAAGGTATGTGCGGTCTATCGCTTCAACAGAAAATGAGAGTCGAATGCACAGTGCATAAAGGTCAGAGCCGTGTGGAGATAAGAGACGGTGCGGGCGAGCGACGAGCGCGGTTGTTGGCAGAGTAGAAGTGCCCCCCCCCCCCCCCGCTCCCTCCGGCGCTGGCTTCCCGCTTCCTTGCTTGCGCGTGGGAGATTGAGTGCGTTCGCTCTCCGTGATAGCGCGCGTCCCCGCACGCTTCCGCTCGGGCATACGGCGCGCGGCGAAGATTTTATCTATACGGAACCTCACGGCGACGGCGACGGCAACGGTGACGCCGACGGCAGAAATCCGGTTGAAGTGTCCATATAATTGCTATCGCAATAAAATGTAACGTAACTTGTCTGTGTCAATCTTGCGTAGTACACATTAGAAACCAAACGATGCACAAAATACATTTACTTAGTAATGTCTAGTACAGTCAATCATGAAACATGAAAAATTATATGTACTGTGTGGCGCCTGAAGGTTATGTTGAAAGACGAGATAAAAAAAATCGCAAGGTAGGCTCGACACACACAATTCGGGATAGGAGAGAGTTTTTTTAATTTATTCATTACATGGGGGGGGGGGGGGTTCAAGTGAGTACATCAACCTTATTAACACAATATAAATTGAAAACCAGAATACAAACAAAAAAAGGCAACCGCGGGTAATATTAATCAAGATATTTTGGCCAGAATACATCAGCTTCAGCGAAAACACATCGATGGCGAGTACAGAACATTCTATAAATAACCATTAGAACACTAATAACTACATTGAAAAAATAAACAACACTGCATACATATCGCGTACAAAAACCTTAAATGAAACTAAGACACTCAAATACAGATTAGCAATGTTTTTCACTTCGAAAAACATCGCCCATCCTGTCGATTTCCCTCGTACTAGTCCTCTTCAAAGTGTTTCTAAGTACAAGTAAAGCAACAAAAGTGATTATTGATATGAAAAGTTGCCTTCTAAATACAGAGAATCCATCACAGTGCTTAAAAATAAATTTTCGCAGAAGTAATGCTGTATTACCTCGCTTCACACGTTTCGAAGGAATGCACGGGCTACAACAGACACCATGCCAGAAAGCGCCGAAACATTTTGGTCCCATGATGCCCCTTAACTCTACTACACCTGGGCATACCGTGCACAGGCATTTAAAGACCGTCACAGTACCCACTACGATCGGGAATGAGCACGAATGACCATCGGCTTACGAGCACCACGCTAAAAATATATTCGTCAAAAAAATCAGCTATATAACGTAACAACCTGAGATCCGCAAGTCTCTGCTGAGAAATCAGAGAAAATCACAATGCTTCGCTTACCACGTACACAAAAGCCGCTCTCCCTGGAAGAAGCATTGCATTCTTTAGTCCCAAATAACCAGTAGCGAAAAAAGAAACTGAGAAAAAAAAAGAAACAAGAGACACACGATGTGTGCTTCCCGTGAAAAAGTAAAATAGGTGGTTTACAAGACGATTTGTAGCTAATGTAAGACTATTTCGCGGCGAAGCATTTTCGTCAGTCCTTAAAATAAGGGTACTACTCGCATAGACTGCGCCGATCAAAACGGCAAAAGCCTGTGCGACGCGCGCTCACTCAGACAGCATCGGTGCAGTGCTTAGTTCGTGAGCGAACGTAGGTACGTGAGCGAGGATCAGAGAATACTTCTATTTAAATGAAAAACACGGTGCGATAGTCTAAACTTCTTGACACTTACCTCGCAAATGTAGGAGTTATCCGTTGCCTTCCAGTGATACCTCTTTACTTGGGCTTCCCATATCTTCCTTCGCTCTGGGTCCCGGGGAAGCGTAAACAACGAAGCCCTTTACGCGCCGATCAGGTGCACTTGGGAACACAACAGCCCGTCATGTGGACTCGATGCACTTGACAAGCTTGTCATTCATGCGGATGAACACTGTCCAGCAAGTAGAAGCGTCAGCGAAGCATCCGCGCGCACTGTGTCTCGAACTAAGCACCGGCACCAAGCAATCGCAACAGCTCGCTGTGATTCAAGATGGCGTCGCAGCGAGAAAGCGGCGGCGCGGGGGCGGTCAAAGGATGGCACCACCCTAAACGGCGGCGCTGGCATCGAAGCACCCTACGCATCCCGGCCGGCGCCGCCGCGGCAGCGTTTCACAGTTTGTGCGTATCGCGCATGCTGTGCTTGCTTCCCTATGTGACAAAAGTGTTGTGCAGGTCGCGTGCTGGGTTGTGATAGTGTAAACATTACAATCGTCCAAAGCCTGAAGAGAGCGCTCGCAGCTGGCCTCTCAACAGCGCGCTGGCCACGTACGCAGGAGGATCACTTAAACACGCACCAGCAAAATGGCTCCAAAATGTGCAATCAGCATCGAGGGCACTCAGGCCCGAAAGAAGGGTCGCGCGGAACAGGAGCGTCTTCGCTACGCAGCGAAGCGTGGTGCAGATCGCCAATGTATGCTGTCTCCAAGACGTGAGGCCAATCAACGACGCGTGGGCGGCATGAATGACGACGAGCGTGTTGAGCACTACTACCAGAAGCAACAAGTGGAACAATTATTATCGTCAATCAAAGCCTACAGCATACAAATCTTCCCTTACATCGATTTCCACCGAGCGTGAGATTCACATACAAATCTTCCTTTACATCGATTTCCACCAAGCGTGGGATTCACATTGTTTTTTTACAGCGAAGCTGTTAAAGGCTCACTCTTCGATGGTCGCGTCCGGCAAAAGAAGAAAACTCTCATTCGTCTTATGCTGTATGTGCGAGTGAAAGCGCGAGAGGGCGAGGGACGCGCGCTTTCACGGGGAGCGAACGCACGGCAGAGAGCAAACGCGACTTCCCAGTGGAAGGGGAGCGCTGGGCGAGGAGGGCATCGAGGCATCCTAGACTGTGCGTGTGCGAAGTTATGTGGAGGAAACTGCAAACAGGGGTATTTCCGAACCCACAACTGTTGAGCAAATGGCATCCCTCGGTGTATAGCCCTCGGTGTACGCATTGTAATCGTATAGCGGACTTAGTCCACATGGCTTGGACTGTCCTAACTTTGGTGAGCCAGATAGATGCAGAGAATCCTGGGAGTCCTTGCTACTCAACGAAGAAGAAAATGCACAACGGCATGTCATCGGTCTCGCCCTGACCGCCGCCGCGTCCCAAGGGATCCCGGTCGACGGTTAGGGAGGATGAGTGTGGGTTTAGGCTGAAGCCTCTACCCCGTCATCTAGTGGACGGGTGCAAATAAAGTCTCTTCTCTCTCTCTCATTCGTCTTATGCTGTATGTGCGAGTGAAAGCGCGAGAGGGCGAGGGACGCGCGCTTTCACGGGGAGCGAACGCACGGCAGAGAGCAAACGCGACTTCCAGTGGAAGGGGAGCGCTGGGCGAGGAGGGCATCGAGGCATCCTAGACTGTGCGTGTGCGTGCCCACTCTCCCACTGCGGCGCTGCGCGCAGCCTGTGCCGCCGACTCTCTCTGGGCTCTCGCCCGCCTCTCCCCTAACAGTGTCTACAACGGCGTTTAGCCGTTCCGTCACGTAGCCAGCGTTTTCACAGCGGTTGTGTGCGGTCACACAACAACCGCGCACACTGTTGTTGACGGCGGCGGCCGTTTTGCCTGCGTTCGCACCGAACGCACGCGGCGTTGGTCACGTGTTTACGAAGAGCGAGCCAACCTTTGACGTACAACCTATGGCGATGTACCGTAGCGACCGTAAGGCCATGGTCCCTGTTGTCAATAAATAAATGAAAACCACCGGATCATATATATTTCTCATTATTTAATAGTTCAAATAACCAATAACACCATCACATCTTAATAGTCATAATTGGAAATACATAATTCCAACCATAGCACAGCTTCGCTGGTCTTCCATCTCCACCTCAGTGGGAGGGCTGACAGTTTTTTTTAGATGCGAAGCATCTTATGGTCGGGGCTATGTCACTCCCTCCCTCCCTCCGTTGTGCGGCGTCCACACCCCTACTGCGCATGCGCATCCTCCTCCCCCTCCTCTACTCTCTGTGTCTCCTCTCCTCTCGGCATTCCTCCTCTCCCCTCTGACGCTCCTCTCTGCATTGCGCAACGAATGGCAACACCTGCGGCTCCGCGTGCGATAATGCGAAGCAGCTTAGGTTAGAGGCGCGACGGTAGGCGCCCCAGGGGCACCGGCAACAGTCACCAACGCCGCGCGCGTTCAGTGCGAACGCGGGCAAAACGCCGACGCGGTCGCCAACAGTTCTGTGCGTTGCTGGTGCTGCTGCATGTCCAAGTTTATACAGGGAAAAACTACCTTGAGTCGACCCCATGGCTGCTTCGCATACTACAGGGTTCCCCTACGGGAAGATGGTGTAATTTTTTCATGCGAATAGCATTCTTTGCCTACTTCAGCCGTTTTGAGCCCATTCATTCATTCATCCATACATCCGTCCGTCCGTCCGTCCATCCGTCCGTCCGTCCGTCCGTCCGTCCGTCCATCCATCCATCAGTCCATCCGTCCATCCGTCCGTCCGTCCTCTTACGCCTCAAGTTGTCTATACCTGCTTGGGCCGCTTAGAAGTATGCGCTCCTAGTCGAGATGCTCATCCCATTGTCGTCATTCCAGCCTGCTGATCTTACTCTCATCATGTCAACGTCGACACGCCATCTATCCCGACCCAGTCGCCCAAGTTGTCTAATAGCTCGGACCAATAGGTTGGGCTCGTGGACGCTATGCCGTCGTGATCGTTGCATCGCCGTCATTCCCGCCTTGTCATCCCCACAAGTCATGCCGTCGTCGTCATACAGTCGTCATGCATTTGTTGTCAAACCACCATAGTGGTGGCCGTCATGGTCGTTTCAGTCATCGTCATTCCAGCTTACAGCTTCGTGGTCTTACTCTGGTCGTGCGGTCGTCGGCCGCCCTTCTACTATAGGGCCACAGCAAAGTGTTGCGATACCGGGTATTTACATATACATCCCAATCAACGAGTCTCACAATT
>NC_051159.1:62705036-62735754 GCF_013339745.2 Dermacentor silvarum | reverse complement strand
AACTATGTTATCGAACACACAAAGAAAAAGCATCAATTGCGATAGCAAACTTCTAGAGAGCTATATGGAGTAATGATATTAGCTTTATCAGTTGTATGAACTTGGACATGCAGCAGCATCGGCAACACGCAGAACTGTTGTCGACGCCATCGGCGTTTTGCCCGCGTTCGCTCAAAATGCGTGCGGCGTTGGTGACTGTTGCCGGAGCCTCTGATATAAATAGGCACTGCGTGCCGCAGCTAAACGTCGCCTCCCTTCCCTCCCCCTCCCCCACGGCCTCTCGCTCGTCGGAAGAAGGCGCGTTTGCTCTACATACATGGGGATTGTGAAGGAGAACAGAGACGCCTACTTCTGCAGCCCTTAAGCGAGCACGGCGCAGAACGCGCGTTTGTTCTCCGCCGTGCGTTCACTCCCCGTGAAAGACGCGCCCCTCGCGCCCTTTCACTCGCACATACAGCGTTCGGCGCGCGGTTCTTCTCCAAATGACGTCATACGGAACCTCACGGCGACGGCAACGGCGACGCCGACGGCAGAAATCTGCTTTTGAGTGTCCATATAATTGCTATCGCAATAAAAAGTCGCAGTTTCACCTGAAAGGCGAAGCATCAATTGCGATAGCAAATTTGTAGAGAGCTATACGGAGTAATGATATTAGCTTCATCAGCTGTATAAACTTGGACATGCAGCAGCACCGGCAACACGCAGAACTGTTGTTGACGCTGTCGGCGTTTTTCCCGCGTTCGCTCAAAATGCGTGCGGCGTTGGTGACTGTTGCCGGAGCCTCTGATATAAATAGGCACTTGGTGCCGCAGCTAAACGTCGCCTCTCTTCCCTCCCCCTCCCTCCCCTCCCCCACGGCCTTTCGTGCGTTGGAAGAAGGCGCGTTTGCTCTACATATATGGTGATTGTAAAGGAGGAAAGAGACGCCTACTTCTGCAGATTTGGCGCTGAGCCGTGCTCCCTCAAGGGCTGCAGAAGATAGCGCCAACCTTTCCCTTTCCCTCAAGAACCACTTACCACCACCTTAAGGGAGCACGGCGCAGAACGCGCGTTTGTTCTCCGCCGTGCGTTCACTCCCCGTGAAAGCACGCGCCCCTCGCGCCCTTTCACTCGCACATACAGCGTACGGCGCGCGGCGACGATTTCATCTCCATTGACGTCATACGGAACCTCACGGCGACGGCGACGCCGACGGCAGAAATCTGCTTTTGAGTGTCCATATAATTGATATCGCAATAAAAGAAAAATAACACGTTGACACGATTTTCCCCATCAGGTGATAGAGTACGACGAATCGTATTGAGATGGTCTCAATGAAGATCTGGTCATGGGCCATGGACGCGCATAATACAGTCTTATGACTGCGTAAAGCTTTGTTTGACCTTGAGAGACTGTTGCAATCGAAGTGTCAAAGGTGCACTCCAAGTAACGAAGTGTAAGTTGCAAGATCGCAGTGCCCGTTTTTTGCAAGTGCAAGACCGTTTTTTGCGCTGTTCCCCTATCAAGTCTAAGTTGACTTAAACGAGCCCTGGCGCCAATTTGTTTTCTCTCTCTTTTCATATGCATAGCTGTTGATCCAACATAATTATGGTACAAAGCGCTGATTCCTCGAGAGGTAGATAAATATTAAAGTACGTCACCTTTCAACGCGACCGTTAGGAAACGCGCACGAAGTGCAGAGCATGGCTTCGGACGTGAAGCGGGAGGCACGGTACATCAAAGAAACTAAAGGTGGCAAAACACACACCACTGAGGCGTCCACGCACACCACGACCGTGCCCCCGCAAAAGCCGAGCTTATTGACCATTTGACGGGACAAGAGTGGAGACAAGGTGACATTCATTCCTTCCCCTTCATTCCTAGAGAAGTGACGGCAGAGTACCAGGCCTGACCCGTTGTCGAACGCGAAGTACAGAACGGAGAATGACGCAATGGCCAATTTAACGGCGCGCGGGGAGGTTTCGGCGAAACTGGCATTGTGTAACCTTTAACGAGCGCATCGGTATGACTGCAGGAACACGCGAGTGTGGGTTGTGAGACCACGTGACAAACATCTTTCCCTGTTTCGGCTACGTACACAGCGTCCAGCTTCAGGTCCCAATCCGCGTTGCTCTTGTCGCGCGGTTTTAACGGGTCGCATTAAAATGTTATCAAAATATTGATTATTTGCGCTGTTGAGGATTTGAGGACTCGTACTGCATTTTCGGAGTCGAAGTTAGGTATACAATATGCAGCCAAGAAAAGCGAGATGGAATATTATAGTGCGACTACTACTGTGGGTATAAACAGCCTTTGAGTTCGCGATGGATAGCAAGAAATATAAAGGTAAATAACAAGGACCAAGACAGGTTCAACGCGTCTTTGGTGTAGCAAAAATGCGTGAAAAGTATGTTTAATACGGCGTACTACACTGTAAACACAAATAAGCCTGAATGGGGGTTTATATGGTTTAATACCTTTTAAAACTCCATCGCCCAATACATTTACTCCATCACCATGGAGTAAAAGAGCATAAAACCATGATTTTATCTCCTTCCCGAAATGATGGAGGAAAAAAACGGAATGACCTGATATCACTCCATTTACAAAATGGTGTTTATCAGTGCGAAAACCTCGTGCCGTGAAATGGAGTGAAAATGTATTTCCTCCGTGCACTGTAAACACAACTTACAGGCCGCATAGGTAAGAGATACGACGCGCAACGTTTTTAAACTACTCGGCGCCAAATCTTATTTCATCAGCGGGAACGTATTCGATATAAAAACGTGAATTCAATCCCAACACTCATAAATGTAGTAAAATCGGTCTAAAAATGGAGTTTTCTCCCTCACGAGAAATCTCATATGTAAATGGAGTAAAATCTAGGCTAGAGCGGCAGTCGCATACTAGGCACAGTCGTGTCCTATACGGCTCTGCAATTGTTTCTTCTTTCGTGCACTTCAACTCATGGATACTACTTTGGATAATCAGCGGCCGTTTCTACAAGCCTTTGCCGTCACCGTGGCAGCAACGACATCTCGATCTTCCTCAGCACGCCGCACACGACGGAGATTCCGACCGCCTCGTCGACGACGGCATGAAGACGTGATTTTAGGCCTAACATCCATTGACACCTGCCCTAGGCCGGGCAGCCGCCATGTCATTCACGCACGCCCGACTAGCCTCGTCCAGCGGAGCCAACCTCGCATCAGTCACCTCAGGTGAAACGTGGTGAACGTGGTGAAACGATTTTTCGTGAGCGTTGCAGGTATCTAGTGGTACTTGCATTCGGAGTTGTGGCGTTTACTTGTGCTCTAGTGGACGCCTTGGCGTGCCAGAATAATATTGTTCGAGAATGGCAGGCGATGCTGCATGAACCAGCTGAGCCTGAACGTTTCGGCCGTCGCGTTACGTGTTACACGTATCGAAGGAGGTGCCTTTAATGTGGCGCTAACGCTTTCTTTAGCAACTCGCTTTAAGCTGAGAATGCCATTAGTGCGGTCCGATATTATGACGATATTATTATTATTATACAAAGTGGGCGGGCCGATATTATGACGAAAAAATAGCGTGTCTGTGCTTGGGTGTGAGTGCGGGAGGAAAGGGCGCGTGTGCACTTTGCTTGAGTGTATGTGCGCGTGTGTGCGCACGTGCGTTTTTACTGTGTGTCTACGTCACTGCTTTTTCGTGAAATTTTACGCATGAAAGCTTTCATGTGTGTCCGTGTGCATATAGTTTTGCTGCAGCACCGCTTGCAGCAAAACTATGTTCCCGGGTTTTGACATCGGTCAGCGCTCAAGCAGGCACAGACGCGCCACTAATTCCAAGGCGACGCGAAGCATGGGGACTGCAAGAAAGTTGGGGAGGCGAGAACAATCACCGTCTCTCGTCACTCCGACAGGCGTTTGACAGGTTTTGTGGAGACTGACCCCACCGTAATGCGGCGTGTCCGTTGTCGCTAGCGTGCCTGCGTGTTCTCCCTCTCCCGGCGAGGAGGATGCCATTCAGGACCCCCTAAAAGTGGTATGGTCAATGGGCGCGATCATAAACTTGCACGTCGGTTTGGCAGCAGTCAAATTTTCTGTACGTGTCGTTTGGGCGTGTTCACTTGTTGACATCTGTCCTCAATAATTAAGGAAGAATCCAGCTCCATCCAATTTTGAAATACGGGATTATCTACGGACCTCTCACAATGTCACATATTGAGTAAAAACCGTTTGCAAAAGTGTGTAGGTCGGCTGCCATGTTAAGCTGTCTTTCTTTTTTTTTTTGTAAGTGGATTACATGTCTTGTTTTAAATGTGGTTCCCCCAAGTTAAGGAGAGCGATAGTCTGTATGGTTCACTCGAGTAATTAAGTTGTTGTTACAGTTGGCTGCGCATCGTTCTGTCATTCAATGTTGTCCGCGCTTCCTTTTATCAGTACATCAGCAGTGTGTTGTTGTCGTGCGCGTTTGTTTATTGAATGTGCGTTATGTTGGACTCTTGGCCTTGCTGATGTATGGTATATGCTTTATATTATTGTTAATTGATATCTATCATTTCAAGCAACATGCTCTTATTACGCGCACTTTTCTTAAAATTCTGTTTCCCTCTATGTTTTGTCTCCCGTGTGATGTTGTAATGCCTACAGATAATAAAATATACATTATACCGCTATCCGGAAAACCGCATTTTATTTTCTTCATTTAATCATAACGTGCGTTGAAATGCTAACAAGAAATACATAGGCGAGAATATAATCCTGTCAAGTATAATGATCTAGTGGTATAAAGAAAAATCGCCGTGCCAACTTGAACCTTGTGAATGTCACATACTCTCGCGTACGTGAAAGCGCAAATGCGGTCGTTTTATTTGTGCTGAATTCGCGTTTCGATTTACGTTATTGAACAGAGTTGACTAGCCGAGAAAGGGAAGTTAGATGGGTAGATAAATGCTCTTGCTATAATTCAATTTTATATTAGTCTCCAGTGAAGTTTTATAAATACATTCAAAATCTAACTAGGAAGGTGGAAAACAAAATAAGCTACGGTAAAGGTTGTTACCAACACAAAACATAGCATCTGCACTACTTCATCAGTCATTAATAAGTGTCATAAAGCCACGGCACGAAAGCTTCTGCTTCAATTCATTGCAGGAAAAAAAAAGTATAATAATGTTGAAAGATCTCAAGAAACTGTCTTCAGAAATGGATTGGTATTTACTCCATTTGCAACACCTCAAGAACACTTTCCAGAAATGAAGTAATATTCACTCCAATTTAAACACTTAAAGACTCCCTCAAGAAATGAAGTAATATTCACTCCAATTAGGATACCTAAAAACCCCTTCCGTAAATGAAGTAATATTCACTCCAATTGGAACACCGTAAAAACTCCCGAGACAAATGAAGTAAATTCACTCTTATTTGGACACCATAAAAACTCTTGTGAGAGATGGAGTTAACTAAAACTCCATATGAATGGAGTATATTAAACTCTCATTCGGGAATGCGCTAGGCGACGAGGCATTTACTCCCATCTGGGATTATTTGTGTTTAGTGTGTATCTCAGGTGTGCTTAGTACAAGTGCTAACATCTACCATTCAAATAATGCTTTCTTTTATTCATCATTACTCTTGTCAGCGGCGTCAACTGTAATTTATTGCGAGTACATAATTTATTGGCTGCCTGTCAGGCGAGCCGGATGAGGAACATTGTTTACGCAACGAATTATTTGTCAGGAGCGTGTAAGCCACGGCATAAAATACCAGCACAGGACAAGACGCCGCCCCAATTAATTTAACATTTCTCCCGACGCCCAAAGGATGGTCGCATAATCAAGCACCGTAGCGAGCATCGCTTGGGCGACGCATGCATAGCGAAATGGCGTCGCTTCCTTCCGGTGTCAGCCGTGTTTTGAGTGGCGTGGTTCATCTGACATTGATGCCCCGCTCAGATTACGAGTTGTCACTTCTCGGGAGCAAAGACAGCACTGAGGAGAAGAGGACATGTCTGGTGTTGGTGGTGGCGGTGGGGGCGATCGGGAAAACCACGAAGCTGACGTTTCGGGGATGCGCGTAGCGCAAGTCAACAAGCATTCGGCACGACGAACTGCTCGCCGGGCCACGCGCGGTCTTTCTAAAAGAGAGACGACGGAGGGGCCCGCTGAGACGTTCGTCGGTGCATTAATAAGAGCCAGAGATACGCCGGCGTGGACACGGGCGCGAGGTCTCGTCCAGCAACTATACTGAGTGATGGAGGGGAGGAGAACGGCGTGGGAGTGTGGGTAGGCGAAGCGTGAGCTCGCCGCCACGGCTCCCTTGGCTTTGCGGACGTCGACTCGCCGGAGAGACGGAGTGAATAATGGAGACCGTAGGGGGTCGGCCGGATGCCCATGCAAGGATTATCGGCTCCCTTGAAGCCTATCGCTCATAACCCAGGGATTCTGAGTGTAACGCCTCCTCCTTTGCGCATTGACGGCGGCGGGAGCTGGAGACTGCTGATTCGGATTCGCCGACTACCGCGCCGCCGGACGCTGCTGGCCGACTCGTTGGGCGAACTGAGGGCGACGACTATTTTTCTGCGTTAATGTTTTGTCCTTGGTATCGTCGAGCACGTCTTTGACGGGATTCCTTTGCAGGGAAATGGCTCGCGATGAAGGGCGCCTCGGGGCATTTCTTTCATATATTTTGGCCATGGCCACTCGTCTATAGCTATATCGGCCGCTAGTGCATCCGGTCGCCGTTGGAGTGCCAGCGCGTGAGCTCTGGGACCTTCGTTCTTTGATTAGATATTCAGAGAAGCACGTTACTGGCGTATGTACCCATTCAGAGTGACTTTTAGGGTTATGGAATTGTAATGAACGTGCCCGCAGTTAGTAGCATCAGCCGCGAATTATTTCTTCACGCAGGAAGAATAGACATCGCACTCGAGTCGGTTATGTACTAAGTGTACTTATTCAATATATCCCGCTTACTGAAGGTGCGACAAAAAAAAAAAAAAAAAGTCAGAAGACTTGTGGGACCTTGAAAAATCCCAACCCAATTTCCAGTGAAGCTGTTTCTTTCCAGCAGTTGCATTAAGAGCTTGAGTAACATGTAATTAAATCGAATACTCTAAAATGTTGCATGTATATGACTGACCCTGTTAGAACCCTTGCCTGCACATAATGCTTTAAGCACATGTTACACAAATGTTTACAAAGACAGTAATTCATCCCCCCACTGCTCACTTTGTTAGAACAGCGGCCATAAAATCTCTTGATATTTCGGGGCGCACTGCACGTAAGTTGCCCCCGATTTCTACCAAATGTAAACTTGATGCAACGCAGAGAGTTATCTTGGGACCTTGGAAAACTTAGCTAATAACGGCTGCGTGACACTTTCTATCTCTTGCCTAATTTTTTTTGCAAAAGCTGTTTTTATTTCACACGCGTTCAACTTCGCACCAAGATTTGACCTAATGATCCGCCTTTTATTGCTACGGTTGATCTTGGCGCCCTTTGTAGCTATCCGCGGCTGCGTGTTAAATTTTGCCCTACACGTACAACTCAATCCTAACCGTCTGAAGCGCTTGAATAAGTAAATTATTGCACACGCAGTACTTAACGCACATACGTTGAACTTCGGTTACGCATTACTTTTACCGTGCCCCTTATTTTCGCGAGATATGATCTCGCTGTATACGTGTAGAGTTTACTCGGGACACTGGGTAACAGCGTGCAATGGCGATATAATGTTTTCGAGAGCTCGCTAAAGTATTCTCTTTTTTTTGCAAAGGCTGTATTTGATCCATGCGAGTTTAACTTCACACTCAAATTTTCCATAGCGTTCTCCCTTTTTTCGCTTATTTTGACAATGTGAGCGTTTGTAATGGGGCCAAGGCAGAGGGTTAAATTATCGCCCCTCGTAAAACACAACGATAACGCTCCGGAGCGCTTGTATACGTAAGTTATTATTATTATTATTATTATTATTATTATTATTATTATTATTATTATTATTATTATTATTACATGAGACTGTTTGGATAGACACTTGTTGTTCTGGTGGCGAATGGCTGTAGCTTGGTGCATTCTATGTAGCACCTGATTTGCAGCATTTGGTCTTATCCTGGCATCAATTGAAACCCTTATTATTTTGCATCAGGACCACAAAGAACCACTAAGTATAAAGTATTGGTGACTTTAGGGTTACCCGGAATTTCATGTAATAATAATCCTGTCTTCCAGAATTCCTTTGACGTTTCTTGAAAACGCCACTCTTTACTTGAACTTATCTCTTTTAATTCCATGCCACAGATAAACTTCACTGAGATCTACTGTGGCTATGTTCTAGACCTCTGTGTTGAGAATCTTGATACTATTTCCGTCATGCGAACCAGATGAACGCATCTGGCGCAACCAGATGCGTTCATCTGGTTGCGCCAGATAAGTTCCACCCTCCTTTAATTGTTTCTTTAACTCTGGTAACACAGAAACGCAGCCTTTATTCCGATAAGAGCATCAAGCGAAGCTTCGACTTTTCCTTTGGAGACTACGTTAGCTTGTACCTTTATCTTGAAAACGCTTATACTAGTCGTTCGTAGATGAGACAGCTGATGTTGATGAACAGGTTAATTTGTTTACGGAAGTAACTGAAGATGTCACGCGTATATTCCTACCTAAACTGCTCGAAAGTCAAAGTTCCCTCACTGGTTTTCTAAAGAACTAAAAGCGAAAATAAAACTGAAAGACCGTGCACACAGAAAAGCGGGCTGAACAGGCTTAGATAAGTGGAAACTGTAATTCAGGCGCTGTCGTTGTCATTGCAAATTTTATAATAATAATGATTACTACAACAACATAGAACGTGTTGAAGCCAGCATGACTCGTAATTCAAACTATTTCTGGAGCTAGGTGCGCTCTCACTTTTCTAAAAAGGATGCCGAACATGTGTCTTGATAAAAATAGCGATATCGTCTCGAACACTGCTGATGCCTAGCTGAACATTTCTTTTCTGTATTTGGTGTGAATGATGCTTCCACCTCAAGAAACCTTATTTCTCGCTACAGTAAGGTGTGTACGCTATCACTCAATGAAGACATTGTTTTCAAGGGTATGAAGTGTCTCAGACCTTTCCTTGTAGCAATGATCGTATCCCTCCCTCACTGCTTAAGCCACACGGAAGCATATTTGCCCCTCTTCTAAAAAGCATATTCAATAGTTACCTAAAGTCTAGTACGTTCCCTAGCACTTGTAAGGTAGCACGGATAATGTCCGTACACAAATCGTGTGCTAGAAGTGCACCTACTAACGATCGGCCCATATCTATCCTCTGCGCTGCTTCAAAAAGTGTTTGAATATGCACTGCATTCCCCGCTTTCTGTTAGTGCTAAGAACATTTTGATAGATGAACAGCTTGGCTTTGTATCTGGGCACCCCACAACAACGAACTCGGTAACATTTGTGACCCATGCTTTCAGTGTGGTACATAGTAGCGAGGGTTAAATTAGACGCTCTTTACTTTGACCTAAGTAAAGCATTGGATATAGTTTGCCATGAGCTCCTCCATACAAAGCTCACGAAAATTGACATACCTTCTTCCATCACTGCCCTGGTATCTAATTACCTAAGCCACAGAGCGTGCTTCATTGTCAAAAATGGGCAGAGCTCTGATAGCTATGAGGTTCTTCCTACTTCTCTTAGATCTCCTCCTACTATCCGTAAATGATATTTCCTCCTAAATTCTATACTCGTCATTCCTTCTATATCCTGATGACTGAAAGCTATATTAGGAGGTCAACAGCGTTCACGATGGCAGTGACCTCCAAACAGACATTTTTTCACTCTCAAACTGGTGCAGAAGCAATAAGCCATTCTTAAATGCTTCCAAAACAATGATATTGACACGTATACATGTTTATCTTTCACCGGTGGCCGCTTTCCACCGGCTAACAAATGTTAAACGTTATCGCTCGGCGCAGGACGCGCCTGTATCAGAAGTTTCTAGAACGTTATCGATGCTTCTTTCCATTGCCTGTTTTCACCGACGCTTCTGTTATCTGATTGCATGACTGACGCGAATTGTCTAGAACTTTCTGGAAGACACGCGGGCATGAGGGATTAATCTAGAACCTTCGATGACTCAGGTATAAAAGCCGACGCGTTTCGCCGCTGATCTGATTTTCGACGATCGCCGACTGTGTTCGCCGCTATCGTTGTGCTTTGAGTGTACCTTGCTTTTGTGGGCACAGGTTCGCCCAATAAACAACCCGTTTCATCGTACACTGTTTTACGACTGTTTTCTTCAGCGTCACTACTACGTGACATCTGGTGGAGGTGCTTTTGTGTCCATGCAGCGGACGCCCCCGCAAAGCCGCGACCCAAGCCCGAAACCGGAGGACGAGACCACCCTGGTGACTTGGGACCTATTTCGCGAGAACTTCGTGAGGACCTTCACGAATGTCGTGCGAAAAGAAAGGGCCGAAGTTTTATTAGAAACCAGAGTGCAATTGCCCAACGAGAACATCGCAATCTTCACGGAGGAGATGACTCGCCTCTTCCGCCACGCCGACCCCGATATGTCCGAGGAAAAGAAAGTTCGGTTCTTGATGCGGGGTGTCAAAGAGCAACTATTCACCGGATTGATGCGCAACCCGCCCAAGACTGTCACCGAATTTCTTTCCGAGGCCACAACGATCGAGAAGACGCTTGAAATGCGCGCCAAGCAATACAACCGCCGTGCTCTGACCAATTACGCCGATGCTCAAGCGCTAGGCGCCGACGACCTGCGCGACACCATCAGAGCAGTCGTTCGCGAGGAGCTGCAGAAGCTCTTTCCCAGGTCGCAGCCTCAAGTGGCATCTATCGCCGACGTCGTCAAAGAAGAAGTGCAGCGCTCACTTGGAGTTCCTGATGTGCAGCCGCAATCGCCGCAACCCCAGCCGGAAGCGCTGACTTACGCCGCCGTTGCCCGTCGTCAAGGCCCTCCTTCACGCTCGCACCAGGGCCCCATAACGCCGCCGTTCCGTCGCTCACCGCCGCCGCCGCAGCCAGCACGCCCGCCCGTCACCCAGCGCAGCTACCCGAGAAAGACGGACATTTGGCGCGCCCCCGACCACCGCCCGCTCTGCTATCACTGCGGGGAAGCCGGCCATGTCTACCGCCGATGCCCATACCGCGAGATGGGCCTACGAGGGTTCGCCGTCAACGCGCCACGTCCACAGCTTGGCGAGCGACCACGTGACATCGCCGACTACCTTGCCGAAGCCCAGTGGCAACCACGACGACCCTCACGCTCGCCGTCACCAGGCCGCTACATCTCGCCGCATCGCCGCCTGTATGCCGGCCACACCCGGGGCCGATCTCCCAGCCCATACCCGGGAAACTAAAAGCAGCAACCGATGGAGGTGCGGTTGCTGTACGACGCAATGCCGAAGATCCTCCGCCGCCGACGACGACGACGATTCGCGAATCATCACGACGAGATATCAGCACGCCGCCTAGCAACAGCCTTGACAACACATCGCCGCCGAACGAAGACCTTCCGACGCGACGTAGCAGCAGCAGAGCAAGCCGACGCAGCCGTGATCCGACGCCACGAATCAACCGCAACGCCAGACACCGGTCTACCGATCTAGACGTGCTCATCGATGGTCATAACGTCACCGCTCTCGTCGACACTGGCGCCGACTATTCAGTTTTCAGTGGCGCGTTCGCCTCCAAGTTAAAGAAGGTGAAGACGGCCTGGCAAGGACCCGATATACGGACAGCGGGAGGTCACCTAATAACGCCGGCTGGAATCTGCACAGCGCGAGTCACGGTAAACAACCGCACTTACCCGGCGAGCTTCGTAATCCTGCCGCACTGCTCCAGGGACGTCATCCTAGGCATGGACTTTCTAAACCAACATGGTGCAGTAATCGACTTAAGGTCCAAGTCGATAACGCTTTCAACACACAAAGCGATACCGCCGGATACAAGCATCAGTTACCATGCCTTGAATGTGCTTGAAGAACAAGTCACCGTTCCGCCTCGCTCAAGCGTAATGATTTCCGTCGGTACCGAAGTGTCTGCAGACATGGAGGGCGTCATCGAGGGCGATCATCACTTACTGCTCGACCGTGAAATTTGCGTCGCTAGAGGCATAGGTGAACTACGCGAAGGGAAAGCAAGAGTGATGCTCACGAACTTCAGCCACGAATATAAGCACATTAACAAAGGCACCACGGTCGCCTACATCGACGAAATAGTACAAGCCAGCAGTGCTTTCGCCTTCACGGATTCCAGTGCACCTTCAACGACGACTGTAGTACCTGAACCAACTTTCGACGTCAATCAGAACCTTCCCAATCATAAGAAACAACAGCTAAAAGCTTTGCTCCTGCAATACAAGGACTGCTTCTCGTCGTCGTCAAAAGTTCGACAAACCCCTGTCGCCAAGCACCGCATTATAACCGACGAATGTGTCCGCCCACTCCGTCAGAGCCCGTACCGAGTTTCGGCGCGCGAACGCGAGGCCATAAGGCAACAAGTCGACGAAATGCTACGCGACGACATCATCCAGCCGTCCAAGAGTCCGTGGGCGTCCCCCGTGGTGTTAGTGAAGAAGAAGGATGGAACCCTACGTTTCTGCGTCGATTATCGTCGGCTCAACAAGATCACGAAGAAGGACGTATACCCCCTCCCACGGATTGACGACGCCTTGGATCGACTCTACAACGCAAAGTATTTTTCGTCGATGGACCTCAAAACCGGCTACTGGCAAATCGAAGTCGACGAGAGGGACCGGGAGAAGACTGCCTTTATAACACCAGACGGACTGTTCGAGTTCAAGGTCATGCCGTTTGGTCTTTGCTCGGCACCTGCGACTTTCCAGCGCGTGATGGATACAGTACTGGCAGGCTTGAAGTGGCAGACTTGCCTCGTCTATTTGGACGACGTCGTTGTGTTTGCCTCAAGCTTCGAAGAACACCTGCGGCGCCTTGAAACAGTTCTTCAAGCAATCAAAACCTCCGGACTCACGTTAAAGCCCGAAAAGTGCCGCTTCGCATATGAGGAGCTCTTGTTTTTGGGCCACGTCATCAACAAGTCTGGAGTGCGCCCCGACCCTCAGAAAACTGCGGCCATCTCCAACTTTCCTCCGCCCGCTGACAAGAAGGCAGTGCGTAGATTTCTTGGACTGTGCGCCTATTACAGGCGCTTCGTCAAGAATTTTTCACGGATCGCTGAGCCACTGACGTATCTCACGAAGGCCGACGTCGAGTTCAAGTGGGAGACGCCGAAAGTCGAAGCATTCGAAGAACTGAAGCGACGCCTGCAATCGCCGCCAATACTTGCGCATTTCGACGAAAACGCCGATACCGAAGTCCACACCGACGCAAGCAGCGTAGGACTCGGCGCCGTGCTTGTGCAGAGGACTGCACAAGCAACGCGAACCATACGATTGCGTTCGAGCGTCGTCGTCTTCGTCCACAGCTGGCGCGTTCGTACGCTCGTGCTCTGCGAGGTGAAGAAGAGGTTTTGCGCGCTATGAGAGCGAGCGAGGGAGCGAGAGAGAGAGAGAGAGACGCATTCACGGAGCCGGTCTGCCGGAACGCGTTGTCGGCATTGGAACGCGGTGTCGGTGTTGCAAGCTTTGCTATGCAACGCGCAGTGACGGCCGTAAGTCTGAGACGCGAGAAAGAAATTATCATCATCATGAGTAATAAGATGAAAAGTTCTCGCGCACTTCCGGAAAATGCTGGGCTACGATTGCCCAGCTTCGCTGTTTCAAGTGTTGCGCGGCCGAGTGCAAGGTTTTTTTATTATTTCATGTGATAATTGATACATACACTTGAAAGAGAAGAGAGGGAAATCATGGAACAGAAACATAGAAATGGAAGATAGGAAGAAGGGAAGGAAAGAAGCACCAAAGAACACAACTCAAAGAATAAAGGAAAACAATGACAAAAAGTAGAGCATGGCCTGACACTGCAGGTCGTTACTTAAGGTATGTAAAAAAAAAAAAAATAGGGACAGCTTCTAGTGGTTAAAAAATTAAATTATGGGATTTTACGTGCCAAAACCAGTTCTGATTATGAGGCACGCCGTAGTGGGGGACTCCGGAAATTTGGACCACCTGGGGTTCTTTAACGTGCACTTGGAAGCGTGTGTCTCTGACACATCTGAACATCGATCGCTTCTAGTGGTGCGAAGACTGGGCAAACAGCAAAGCTGGCGACCCCACCTAGCTTTATCTCGGTTAGGCCAAGTTTTTGCGAGGTTATGCTCTGAGACTTGGCCACGTTTTGCGCACGATCACCGCAATCATCAACAGCCCAAGGAGCGATGAACACTAGGTCATTAAAGTATCTGGGCGCTTCTGGACGCTCAAACCTCGGCCGCTACATGCTCAAACGCTTTTGCTCGGTTTCGCGGGCTCGTAACTCCGGATGTTCGGCGAATCACCGATATTTCGCCACCGCTTCGGCAGCGCGATACTCGGGATCGGACCTAAGTCGTCTCACTCGCTTTTGAGTAGCGGCGGGGCGGCTTTCGCGCCGCGCTTCCTCTTCTTCAGGAGTGACGCTCTTATTCGGCCGCCCCATCTTCGCGGCGATGTGCTCGGCACGGAGACGGCGGGGCTTTTGTGACGCCGCAGCGGCGACGCGGACCTATATATCCCGGCGGTCGGCGCAGTGACGTCACGGCTAAGCTTTGTGTCTACCACTTCGCACGGCGCGGTCACGTCATGGTTCGGCAAAGTTAAGGCGAAGCGATGCGGAGCGCGCAATGACGTCAAGGCTCACGCAGCTGTGACGAGGCTCGGCGCCGTCCGCGCAGCTGGGCCAAGCTTTGCAAGGCGACGCATGGTGACGTCGTCGCCAGGCGGAAGTTTTGCGGCGTACACTTGACGGACCATCCTCGAGCTTGAACAGCTTCGCTAGTTCACAGGGGTATGTGCGTTTGCGCTTGGGCCCTTTCAGCACAACCTCCAGGATCGACCGACATTTCGGCGTTATGCCTTACGGCAAACGCTCAGGTTAAACAGCTACGCTGGTAAAACAAATATCGTTGATTCCTCTTTCATAGGAACCGGTAGAACACGAAAGTTAAACGAGTCTTCGCAGAAGCTGTTGTATGTTTATTGTACGGGAAGAATTAAGTTGCAAGCAGCCATCAGCAGCACCCTACCACTGCACAGGGATCACTGCACGCCGGAGCACTGCGCAAATCCGCCATAAACCACAGGCGTTCACAAACCGCACAAGCGAAACCGAGCGGGTTGTTAGTAAATCGCTTCGTGAACTCACGGTCCGCTGCAGTAAAAGGCGCACAATTTGCGGGTCATCGACCTTGTTGCAGGTTTGCTTGGCGTTCGGCGTCCTGTTGGCGAACGGCGTCCTCCAGCCGAGTCGCTGCGGCGAATGCACGATCAGTTTGGTTCGGCTCCGTAGTGTCTTGGGCAGGCAGTTGAGTTGCGACGCGCTAAGCTTCAGGAATGCGAGTGGCAGAGTTGGAAGCGTGCGCCGCGAACGCACGAAGGCGTTCTGCTTCACGCAGGAGTCTCTAGCAGGATCAAAGCGAGATTTGTCTGTCGACGTCGTTGCCTTTCTGCGCCGCTTAGCGCAGCAGTTATCTTGGTTGATGACATCGCAAGTGAAGCAGTAGGCGGTGAGGCGGCGTGTAAGCAATACCGAAGCATGTTCAAGCTGCACTCAGTAGGCTACGAGGCGTCACAGGCTAATCCAACGCGAAAGACAAACCAGGAGCGGAAACTGCGTCGTCACCCAGCAGAAGGCCTACTCCGCCTACACCGGGCTCCACCGCGTTGGAGCTTCCGCTGCACTGAGACTACAGAATCACTCACTGTCGGCGCTCGTTTTAAATGCGAAATTTGCGAATGCATTTCTTAGTAGGGGCATGTCAGGCGTCTGTCGGTGTCTGCGCGCCGGCAGGTGTAATCTCTCCGCTCTCATTCCCTCTCCCATAGCAACAGCTGCGGGCGCGCGCGCTTATCCTCGCCCCTAGCAACCGGAGCAGGTGATGCGGGCGGAGTAGCGGAGAGTGAGTGGAGAGGAGGAGCGCGCTCTGGCGTGTGAGGGCGCTCGCATCGCGGGAACTCGGCGGAGCTCCCGCGTGTGTGGAGAGAGTGTAGGAGAGGGTAGGTGCAGTGCTTCGCCGCTCCTTCTCTCGCCGTTCGCTCTCTCTCCTCCCTGCGCCCCACTCTCCCGTTCGCTCGCTCGCACGCCAAGTACTACTTTGCTCGAAGCGGCAAGGACGGCGAATACTGCGGCGTTAATCTCGTTGCTAACGTGTATGGGAACCTCATATCGCATGCCGTCGCCACCTCGCCCGTTCGAGACACGTCTCCGTACAAAGACTTCTACACCCTTGCCTACACCGGAGACGGAGTCTTTGTGGTGACCGTGTACCTCGCGCCCAACCTCGCTCGTGACGCCGTTGCCGCGCAACTGGACGCGGCTATGGAAAGTGTGTGTGTGCGCTCCAAAGTATCTGACCCCGTCGTCTTGGTTGGTGACTTTAACGTGGACGTGAGAAAGAAGAGAGGCGAGTGGTTCGTGGAGTGCATGCGGACAAAGTACTCTATGCAGTGTGCCTCCGCCGAGTCCGACAAGTGTCCAACTACCATTCACGGAAGTTGCATTGATCTCGCCTTTACCCGAAACTGTGACGTGCGCATGCTTCTCAAAGACCCTTTGACTGTACACTTTAGCGACCACAAGGCTGTGATTATGGCCGTCAGGTACAATGACAACACAAATAGGTGCTGATGAATGTGTAAATAAATGGTTACGGTACAAATCCTCGTCTCGTCATTAATTTACGCCATTAAAATTACTACGCCGTGTACTCTCGGCGCAAGAAATGCATTCGCATTTCCTCACGATTCCCTTCGGGGAGGTGGGGGCAATTTTTTTGTGATGGTGTGGTACTTCGCTTCATTGCTCCTAGATGGCGGTGCCATCCCTGTCAAGAGGGATGCAGTAAAAATCCAGAGACCACTCAGCACATCCTAATGGAATGCGTCGGGATCCACCCAGCGAGAACCGTAGGTAACGTGCAACGCCCAGTAGCGCTTGGGTTTAAATTGGAAGGAAACAACAACAGATCAGCCGTAGAGATAAGCAAGAAACGATTAGTGTACTGGTGGAGAAAAAGCACGGAAACTATGGATACGACCTAATCTCTTAAAATCATAGGTAGCGGTACAAGGTAAATTTCTGAAAAAGAATAATGAGAGGTATACAGAAATGCTAGATAAAGCACATGTATAGTATACCTGATTAAATCAAGCAGGCTAGGTGACTATTTGTCGCCGCCCCGTTTCAAAGGGGATGCCAATAAATGATCATCATCATCATCATCATCATCAGAGAGCATATTATACGCGTTCGCGCCGACGTCACATCCTTTAAAGGAAGTTGATCGTGGACCCCGGCATATAACGCTTTCGTTTTAAAAATCAAAGAAATTATGTCTGAGGTCCTGTCACTCGCTAACAAAAATAAGCTACAATTGAGAAGTCAATATTCTTTCAACTCGACAACAACAAAAAAGGCATAATTAAACCACCAACTTTCTACTTTGGCTTCACATGGCCCACAATGTGCCACTTATATTCGCCCAATAAAAACAAGGAGTCCCATTTAGTTCGCCGAAAGCACAGGGGCTAGCTACTACCAACCTCGTACAACGCACTAAACGGGGAAATGCGATGGTTCAGTAATTATTTGCAACGCTTCTAATTAGACTAAGAACGTGAAAGTGTCGCCACATATTATACATAGCACCCGCCGCGGTTGCTCAGCGGCATCCGGCGAATAACCACCAAGACAAGAGGCATGGGGGAGGCGGACACGCTTCGGCTTGTCCAAGCCTTCGTCGTGTCTCGAATAACTTACGCTATTCCGTACGCACCACTGAACGCAACGAAATTCACAAAAATCAACACAATGATCAGAAAGGCATATAAGCAGGCGATGGGCCTGCCGATCAGTACGTCCACAGAACGCCTACTACGACTAGGCGTGCACAACACGGCCGAGGAGCTGATCGAGGCACATTTATCCAGCCAGCGAACAAGGTTGGCTGTTACGGAAGCGGGGAGGTCCATCCTCTTACGCCTGGGGCTATCTGCTCCTCTCAGCCATCCGCCGCCTCAGACTGTTAGCTTACCCCATGCCATCCGGAGCAACATCACCGTACCTCCTCTACCTCGCAACATGCACCCAGTGCACGACGCACAGCAAAGGGAGGCCCGGGCTCGGGCCATACACAAGCGATACGGGACTTTGCCCTCTACAGCCTACACGGATGCGGGGTCTTACCCCAGACGCGCAGCCACAACAGCCACAATAATCGTCAACAAAAAACATCGGAGCAGCATTTCGCTCACCCGATACAATCCCCTCCAAGCCGAGGAAGCGGCTATAGCCCTCGCGCTCTCCCAAACACAGGTTGAAGTCATAGTGACCGACTCCCAAGAGGCGTGCCGCAACTTCACTAGCGGCAGAATTCATGCCACTACGCTCAAGATAATAAACCAAAAGCCGCCAACCAGATCAGTCATAATCATCTGGGCGCCAGCTCATCACGGCATTCCTGGCAACGAGGTCGCCAACCACGTGGCTCGAGATTTGACCCACTGAGCCGACGCCGAGGAATCTGAACCCGAGCGCATGCACCCTCTAGTCTCATACCAAGACATCACACAACACTGCAAGCTAATCCGCAGAACATATGCACCCCCACACAAGTCACTACCTAGAGAGCAGGAGCGATTCCTCCGAGCTCTACAGGTTAACACATTCCCCCACCCAACCAGAAACCACCTCATAGCCCCTACACAATTCTCTCCGCAATGCCGCTTCTGCGCAGAGCCCGGGTCCCTCAGGCACATAGTAGGGGGCTGCAGAGAGGCACCACTCAATCCTCCGAACCCTTACCACACCAACGAGCTTTGGGAGAGAGCCTTGGCCAGCTCCGACCTCGAAGATCAGCAACGGCTGATTGCGAGGGCACAGGACGCGGCCCGAGCTCAAGGCATTCTGGAATGAGGACGCCTCTCCAAAGCTGCATTTAGACATTAAAGATGTTTATTCTCTCTCTCTCTCTCAGTGGATATGGTGTTGGGCTGCTGAGCACGAGGTCGCGGGATCGAATCCCGGCCCCGGCAGCCGCATTTCGATGGGGGCGAAATGCGAAAACACCCGTGTACTTAGACTTAGATGCACGTTAAAGAACCCCAGGTGGTCCAAATTTCCGGAGTCCCCCACTACGGCGTGCCTCATAATCAGAACTGGTTTTGGCACGTAAAACCCCATAATTCAATTCAATTCAATATTATACATGGCATTGGATGGAGGGTTCATTAAAGTATTTCTCAATTATCAAGTTACACACAGGCTCGGATGGATGGAGGGTTCATTAAAGTATTTCTCAATTATCAGGTTACACACAGGCTCGGATGCGATTTCACGTAGACATTTAAAGCTTCGCTTTAAGAACAGATCGGTCACGAAGTGTAAATCTTCACGAAATGTTAGGTGCGATATTTTATTTATTTTATTTTTCATTTTTTTACAAATACCTCACAGGCTCCACTTAGGAGTATTATGCGAGGGAAATTTTTAGCAAGAACACAAGAACAAAAGGAATTCAAAAACAAAGTGTTATACAATAGAAAAATGTCAGAGATAACATAGGTGTAGCACTAATAATAAGACAGTTAGTATGTATTATACATATTTGAACGGGCCAACATGCTGTCATTATATAATGTATACACGTGATTGCAAGATATCATATGGTTAACAAACACAGTTATACATGGTTAGCATTTCATTTCTAAATGCCGCGTGATCATGAATACACACTACATCATCAGCGAGGTCATTCCATTGAATAATGGCACGTGCTAGCGCAGATGCGGTAAAGGCTTGGGTGCGGCCAAAAAGAACAACAAAACTACGCTGATTAGGAAGAGTGCGAGATATGCGATGAGGCTTTGATAGTGGCAGGGTATTTAGGTGCGCGCTGTAGATTACTTTATGCAATAAACATAGAATGGCTATCGTCCTGCGTAATTCCACGGATGGCAACGATAACGAAGCCTTCATGTTAGTCACACTGGAGTAGCGGTTATAGTCACGGGTGATGAAACGTGCAGCGCGGTTTTGCACAGATTCTAGTAAGTCGATTAGATATGATTGGTGAGGGGACTAGATAGAGGATGCATATTCGAGTTGTGGACGAACAAATATTTGATATGCTAGTTTTCGTGTTATAAATGGCGCCGCGTGAAGATTACGTTTCAGGTATCCGAGTGTGCGCGATGCTGTAGTGGTAATTTTTTCAATGCGCGTTGTCCAGGATAGTTTAGAAGTGAAGTTAATGCCAAGGTACTTGTAGTGGTCCGTTGCCAATAAAGGTTTATTGCTACGAGAGTATGTGTAAGTCGAGTTTGACTGCTTTCTGCTGAACGGCATTAGTTTGCATTTCTCAGCGTTAACCGTTATCTGCCACTTCGAGCACCAGAATGATATTGTGTCAAGATCCTGTTGAAGTACCAGATGATCTGCCCGAGTTATAATTTTACGGTATATTACGCAATCGTCGGCAAACAAATGGATGTTTGATTTTATATGAGATAGAAGGTAATTAATTAGATAAGCAACAATAAAGGACCCAGGACGCTGCCCTGAGGAACACCAGAAGTAACTTCAGAAAATGGAGATGAGGTGTTATTAACCCATGTAAACTGCTTGCGTGAGGATAAAAAAAGTTGCCGCAGTTTCACCTGAAAGGCGAAGCATCAATTGCGATATCAAATTTGCAGAGAGCTATACGGAGTAATGATAGTAGCTTTATCAGCTGTATAAACTTGGACATGCAGCAGCACCGGCAACGCGCAGAACTGTTGTCGACGCCGTCGGCGTTTTGCCCGCGTTCGCACAAAATGCGTGCGGCGTTGGTGACTGTTGCCGGAGCCTCTGATATAAATATGCACTTGGTGCCGCAGCTAAACGTCGCCTCCCTTCCCTCCCCCTCCCCCCCCTTCCCCACGGCCTCTCGCGCGTCGGAAGAAGGCGCGTTTGCTCTACATATATGGTGATTGTAAAGGAGGAAACAGACGCCTACTTCTTCAGCCCTTAAGGGAGCACGGCGCAGAACGCGCGTTTGTTCTCCGCAGTGCGTTCACTCCCCGTGAAAGCGCGCGCCCCTCGCGCCCTTTCACTCGCACATACAGCGTTCGGCGCGCGGCGACGATTTCATCTCCATTGACGTCATACGGAACCTCACGGCGACGGCGACGGCGACGGCAGAAATCTGCTTTTGAGTGTCCATACAATTGCTATCGCAATAAAAATCCTGAGCCAAGATATAGTTAGAGAATCAAGATTAAAGGAAGACAGTTTAGTAATTAAACGACAATGTGCTACACGATCGAATGCTTTAGAAAAATCGATATATATGCAGTCTGTCTGTGTGTTACCATCCATATCAGAAAATAGATCATGAGTGAATTCTAGTAGCTGGGTTTCACAAGACAAACCTTTCCTAAAACCGTGCTGTGGGGAAAAAAAGTAATGGTTATTTTCTAAATACTGGGCAATATTAGATTCATTTATGTGTTCTAGTATTTTGCAAGAAATGCTAGTGAGGGATATGGGGCGGTAGTTATTTACATCACTTTTATTTCCAGATTTGAAGATGGGTATCACCTTGCCAATTTTCCAATCATGTAGAAGTGTACCAGTGGATAATGATTGATTAAATATATGGTGAAGGATTAAACTGCAGGGAATTATTGTTAGTTTGAGAATCTTAGTGTTGATTCCGTCAATACCAGAGCTTGTGGATACGATTCCTTCGACTGTTAATTGAATGCGGTTCATATACCTGTAAGTGACGTCAGTAATGGTAGGAATATTTGAGCAGTCTTCTTTCGTGAATACGGATATGAAATATTTGTTTAAGACATCGGCACATTTTTCTTCTTCAATCAAATTTCCGTTTCCATCTTGTAGTGCTACGTTAGTCGGAGAGGAGGTCGGGGAAATGGCACGCCAGATTTTTTTGGGATTGTTAGTCATCAGGGACTGTAAATCATGAGAAAACAACTTGTTGTTAGCTTTACGAACGGCGCGTCAATATGCGGTTTCGCAGGATTTTGTTTCGACCAAGAGGCAGGAGTGTTTAGTCGCTTAGCTGTCTTGAACAAGCGTTTATTTTTATTTTGTAGAGTTCGCAGAGATCTGTGATACCATGGCTTTGATACGTTTATGAGATCAGCGGTATATGAGCATACATTAGTGCCAATAGGTTGAGTTTGAAAGTTGTGCAGGTGAATATTGCAATGTTGCGTGTGTGCGTGTGTGTGCGGTATTCTACCTCTGCTCCACCGCCCATTAATAAACATCGGGGCGGTGGGGAGCTGATGTAGAACACCCGGCTTCTGATCTGAAGGTCGCAGGTTCGAATCCCCTCCAGTCCACTACATTTTCAGGCATGGAGTACCGTCTGACATCGGGAAAAAATTCTCCATATTAGGGGCAAAGCACCTTAGCGAGCCTTGTCCCTCGTCGTTGTCCGTCGTCCGTAGCTCTGGTTTGCATGGAGACCGCGGGGCGCTGCGGTGCACAAGGGCTATATATATATATATATATATATATACGGGGGATTCATGGTTACCCGAATGATCCCTCCGTGCTTCGCCCACTCATAATCATTCTCTTCGTGGATATGCGGCGATTTTTTTCACCGGATTTGAACTTGGTGATTTGTACATTGGTATTACCACTCTGAGAAACACTGTAGATAGTGGCAGCATATAACCCAAAAACGCTTCAGTAAGTAATTTTCAACGAAGACCTACTTATTAAACACTTACCGATCGTTACTCAGAACATGCTTCCAACTTCAACGAAGTATAAACGATCTGCCTCGCATAGTTCACCACGGGTACCGGGAAAACCAACTGCGTGCCTCCTTTACCACAATACAATTGGGAGAAGAGGAGCATCCAATAATTATATTCAAAGCGCATATTAACCTACATACTTCAAACGCTCAGTACGAACCAATCATAGAGAGTTCCTTATTGTCTGCAATTATAGAATAAATAATATTGTACGTCCTCTCTTGGAAATTTTGTAAGTGCATCGTATAACACCTTTAAACGAGGGATTAGAGACTTTCATTTAGCCCGTCTTTATGAAAACACACACACACACACACACACACACACACACACACACACACACACACACACACACACACACACACACACACACACACACACACACACACACACACACACACACACACACATGCACGCACGCACACGCACATTACAAGATTTACCTGCACATCACAACTAGCCTTTCGTGAAGACATACACTTCGTGACCGATCTACTTTTACACCGAAGCTTTATATATCTAGGCGAAATCGTATGTGACTAGGCGAAATCGCCTGCATACAGAAAACTATCAGCATTGGCTCGAGCACCGACGTCTTCTTCAGCAGCCGGCTCGTTGGCGCCCCTTGGGTTGCACTCGTGCTCGTGCTCGGCACGTGCTCGTGTCACTGTTCCCACGAGGGAGCCTACATGCAAGCGCTGTTTTAAAACAGCGCTTGCATGTAGGCTCCCTAGCTTCTACGTTCGTCGTCGTCGTCTTCTTCCACAGCTGGCTGCGTTGCCACTCACCATTCCAGTGGCGCTGTAAGGTAAAATGATTCCAAACTTTTTTTATTCCAAACTCCTGGCGTCAAATTTACATAACCACCGACGGAAACATCGGGCGGTGACCCGCAACGTTGTCTGAAGTCTGAACAACCCAATCAAACACTCTCGTTTATAGGAGGTCACCTTTGTTCGCTTTCAAAACCAATAACATTGTCTACACTCAGCGATTTTCCTTATCTAATTGGATGACAAGGGGCGAGGAGCACGCTCTAGTGGAGAGGGTTCCAATGGGGCCGAGCCAGCACAGTGAAAATGGATAACCGCATGAAGAGGGTGGTGCCGGCTTCCCCGATTGGTCCGCTTCGCCTTACTTAGCTTGCGGTGGCTGGTCGAAGATCGCGGCGGCGTGCAACGGAAGGACAAGAACGCCGCTAAAACGGATCCTCAGCAAGGAAGAGTTGTCAGAGGGATGTCGTATGCATGCCGAAAGGGCTCGATAACGTTTTACTGCCACGCAAGAAGGTTTATCATGCGCAAATAAATACATGCTCACAGGCAGGTGCGAGTAGCGAGGGCCTGAGCGATCGGCGAGCAGCCATCTTCTATTCCTTTCGGAGCAGGCCAGTATGTGGCTATTCAGTAAAATTTTCAGTTTTGTTCGGCATATTAATGCATTATTTTCGCGTACACGTCACTTTGACATGGTGAGTTTTCGCGGTTTTGTGAGGTCGCGTGACAGACAGGCGAAGTGGGCGTAGCCAGAAAACTTCGGACCAATAGCAGAGGGCTAATGGGGAAAAGGCGTCGAATCAGGAATGATTATTTTTCTTTTGTGTGGTTTAATCATGCATAATCAGTGTATACACGTTATATCAGATGGGGAGCTATCGCTGTTTTCGTGACACCGCGTGACAGACAGGTGAAGTTGGGAGTGGCCCGAAAATGTTTTGACCAATCGTGGAGGCTGATTGCAGAAATTGGAATCAAAACAGCTTGGAACATTTTACGTTATAGCGCCCCAGCGTAGAGTTTCACTTCTCTTCTGCCGTTGTAATAGGGAAGCCATTACTTAAGGGGGTATGAGCCATTCATTGTCTTACGTAACGGACAGATTTAATATTGAAGCAATTTATTCTCAAATACTCTCAAGCGGCAATGGCGGGCGAATGCTGCTAACCCCGCCGCCGAGCAAACTCGAGACATCAAACGCAAGTGGCAACGGCGGACTCCAGGCATACCGTCGGCGACGTCGTGTTCTCCGTGGCAGCCGAACGTGTGTGCAATTTCATACTTAACAAATTCTTTAAAATGAACCCTCGGGATTAACCCAGTAATAAACACCGGGGCGGTGTAGAGCTGAGGTAAAACACCGGGCTTCTTATTTAAAGGCTGCAGGCTTGAATCCTCCTCCAGTCCACAACATTATTAGGCATGGAGTGGCGCCTGACATTATAAAAAAAATATCGCATAGAGTTAGTGGGGCTATACTAGTCCAGGTGCAACCAAATTACGAAGGCCCACTAAGCTTCAACAAAATCACTCCCTCGCCAGAACAGTAATTGGCCTCCCTTGTGCAGTATCCGGCCACTACCTGCCTCATGACTCCTGCAAAAAAACCATGGACCCCAGTCCCCAGCGGCTGCGGAACACCTGACCAAGGCGGCGGTCAGACCTGTGACGCAACAGAGGCTGCTAAGAATCTCTGGGTCCGGACAGGCCACCCCTGGAAACTGAACCTGGCAACGTTCAACACGCGCACCCTATCGAGTGAGGCTAGCTTAGCAGGGCTATTTACAGGTACTGCCTGTGATATTATTGGCCTCAGTGAGGTTAGAAGAACTGGTAAGGTTTATACAGTGCTGTATAACGGCCACGTCCTCTGCTCCAGAGGTATTGCAAGAATTCGTGGCAGGATTTCTAGTCCATAAGGAAATAGCGGGAAACATTGATGAATTCTACAGCAATAATGAGAGGGTAGTAGTCATCGTAATAAAGCTTGAATAGGAGGTATAGAATGAAGGTAGTACAAGCCTGCGCCTCAACCTCCCGTCCCAATGATGAAGAAATAGAACAGTGTTATGAAGATCTTGAATTAGCGATGAGAAAGCTGCAAACTTAGTATACTCTAGTCATGGATGACTTCAATGCAGGTAAGCAAGCAATTGACAATTAGGGCATCGATTCTAGGAACACTAGAGGAGAGATGGTAGAATTTGCGGCAAGGAATAGGCTTCGAATAATGAATACCTTCTTCAGGAAGCACAGAAACAGGAAGTGGACCTGGAAAAGCCCTAATGGAGAATCAAGGAATAAAATAGATCTCATACTCTCTGCAGATCCCAACATAGTGCAGGATATAGAAGTCTTAGGTATGATAAAGTGCAGTGACCATAGGTTAAAGAGGTCTAGGATTTCTTTCAAATTGAAGAGAGAAAAAGTAAAATTAGTCAAGAAGAAACAGGTCAACCTAGACGCAGTAAGGGTAAAAACAGACGAATTCAGGCTGGTACTCGCAAAGAAATATACAGCTTTAGAACAGAAAGATCAGGATAACATAGCGGTAATGAATGCAACGGCAACTAGGCTGATTTCAGAAGCAGCAATTGAAGTGGGAGGTAAGGCACCAAGGCACGCAGTAGGTAAGCTCTCCCAAGTAACAAAGGACCTAATAAAGAAACAACAAAGCATGAAAGTGTCAAACTGAAGAGATCAGATAGAATTCGCTGAAAAGTCAAAAATTATCAACGAGAACACAGTAAGGGGTACTCGAGATTAGAACGTGGGAAAGATTGAGGAAGCCGTAAAATCTGGGTGCAGCATGAAATCAGTGAGAAGAAAACTTGGCATAGGAGAAGGAAAAATGTATGCACTGAAACATAAGCAGGGTAATATCATCAGCAATTTTGATGACATCGTAAAAGCAGCGGAAGAATTCTATACTGAGCTGCTGCAAAAGACGAAGACGAATATGCAAAAGACGAAGATAATGTTCAATAGCCTGGCAAGGCAACAAATATTCAGGAACGCCAGTCAGCCTCTAGAGTCTGTAAAGAAATACTTTAATTTAGGTCAATTACTCACAGGGGACCCTAATCATGACAAGAAAATTTACAGAAGAATAAAATTGGGTTGGAGTGTATACAGCAGGTATTTCCAAACCTTGACTGGGAGCTTACCACTGTCGTTGAAAAGAAAAGCGTACAATCATTGCGTTCTACCAGTGCTAACATATTTAGCAGTAACTTGGACGTTAACAAAGCAGCTCGAGAACAAGTCAAGGATTGGAACAAAAAATGCCTAACGTGAAAGACAGGAAGAGAGCGGTGTGGATAAGAGACCAAACGGGGATTGCCGATATTGTAAATCAAATTAGGAGAAAAAAAAACGTGGGCCGCTTGCACTAGAGCTGCAAGGCTAGAGTAAACAGCGGAGCTGCTGATCTACCTAGCTTCTACAGGTTTTACTAGGCTTGGCAAAATTTTGCTAGGAAATGCTAAGTGCTGCTAGGCACAGTATTCCGAATTGGCTCGCTGCCGGCACGCAAATTCCCGCTTGTTCGCGCGACGCGCTTCAATATGAGCGGCTTCTTCTTCGGGTGTCCGGATCTTCTTTGGTCGTCCCATGTCATTGCTACATGTAGTCGCCACAGAGTCAACGAGAGTTCTGCCGCCGTCGTCGCGCTGGCTCCGAGCTTTATCTCCAGGTGACGTGACGGCCAAGCTGCGCCTCCACACTTGTAGGGGTGGGGCTGGTCGAAAGCTGCTGAGACGTCGCCGGAGGCGCCGGCCGCAGTCACGTACACCGCGCGCGTACGGCGCGAACGCGGGGAAGCGGGGAAACGGGGAAACGCGGACGGCGTCAGCAGCAGCTCTGCGCGTTGCCTCGTTGGTGCTACTACAATTTCTTTCTCTCTCGCTTTCTCTTGCTCTCATTTTCTCTTTCTCTCTTCCCGAGTATAGCGCGCGCCGCGCGCACGCTCTCCTTCCCTCTCCTTAACGTTCCATGTCAAGGCAACATGTGCACAGCACGGAGAGGAGGCAAAGCACACGCCGTTCCGCGAGGTGGTTGCTAGGCAACGCGCTATGACGTCTTCGCCAGGAGCAGTTTTTGTTCGCACTACACGGCGCAACCAAGAGCTTAAACAGCTCCTCTCTTAAAAATGGAGCTGGGCAGGCCGTGCAATGCTAGAATGGAAAACCGGTGGATCATTATATAGAGTTACATAAGGGATACCAAGAGAAGGGAAGTGCAGTCGAGGACGGCAGAAAAGTAGGTGGGGTGTTGAAGTTAAGGAAATTTGCAGGCGCAAGTTGGAATGAGCTAGCGCAAGACAGGGGTAATGGCAGATCGCAGGGAGAGGCCTTCATCCTGCAGTTGACATAAATATAGGCTGATGAGAATGAAACACCGGTGCCGCTTGTTTCAACTTCGCTGGTTATCCATCTTCACGAAGTGGAAAAGCCGACGAATTTTTTTCAGAAAACCGTATAATTTTGAGCGCTTCTATATACTCGCGGACAACTTTCTGTGTCAATGAAGGGAAAGCTACGGGTGTTGGTGGTGGTGAAAAACATTTATTAAAGTATTATTTACAGAGAGATTGTTCGGAAAACCAGCCCTTAGCGGGCCAGCTCCCTTACAATACTAGGTGGAGTCCCTATTCAGGGACCCCATTGGTCATGGCCGCTGTCCTGACACGCCGGACCATGGCCTTTTATGCCGGATCGTAGGCCCAGGCAGCCGAGCAGGGCCGCCTCCCAGTCCTCTCGGGTTGGATTGCGGTTGGGGATTAGGCAAGGAATGAGTTGGCATGCCCATCCCATGTGGTAGGTGTCATCCACCTCCCCAGAGCACTGGCAGATGCCGGAAAAGGAAGAGTCGAAGTGTTTGAGCACTGCCGGGCACAGTAGCGTATTAGTGAATAGTCAAAAAATTCTCTCGTCCGCCTTCTTCAACTCTTTGCAGGGCGCAGAAAAGTGGCGGTGGGAGTCCCGATAATAAGCACTTATGTCTTTAAAAGTGAGAAGAGGAGGATTGTCTTTTGGATCAGAGTGGTCATCGCTGGGCGAGGCAGTGGCCCGAGGAATGAGTGCGCGGGCGGCAGCGTGGGCTGCCTCATTGCCTGTGAGGTCCTGATGGCCGGCGGTCCAGATTAGTGAGTGAGAAGAGGGGTCACCTACCCGCGGACAAGGTTGAAGAATTTGGGCAGATAGGGGTGAGATCCATCCCAGTTCGAAATTTCGGCAGGTTCCTCTGGAGTCAGATATGATGGTTTTAGAATTGTCATGTGAGATAGATAGGTCTATGAGCACCTCTTCAGCATGGGTAGCATTGGGTGCACGGAAGGAGAGACCATCCACCTTAGAGCGCTTGAATGTAGGCTCCCTAATCCACCTACCTGTCTTGATGGACTGACGCGCGTGGCTGCTGCACACGTGTGCCGTGCCAAGTAGTCCGGCAGCGTTTGACAGTGCTTTTGCTTGCTCGGAACAGACGATGAATCGACGCAGCTGCCACGTGCGACAGTTTCGCGTTTGCTCAGACGCAGAAGGGCAATGTCCCAAAATAAGCACGTTTTTACACTCAGTGGTGTGTTCTGTCTTATTTAATTGTAGCTAATACGCTGTTTATGTTTTCTCTTCCACAGCCTACATCAACGTGGATTAAAACGCGGGACCCTTTTCAGAAGCACTCTCACTTGGGCGCGCTTGGCCTCCGTAGCTTTCCCTTCATTGCCACAGAAAGTTGTCCGCGTGTATAGTCGCACTAACACTCCGCTATAAAATTCTCCGCCGGCTGTAGCGTTCCGGTGTCGGCGTTAATTGGTGTCGGGGTTGGCGTGAGCATCGGCGCCTAGCGGAAATAGTCATGCCGAACCACATCATCCCAAGTCACCCCGACCGGGCGGGCTTTTTGCGTGGCGCAAAGCGTTAGTGAACCAAAATTTAATTTCTCAAAGTAAAATCCGTCAGAAAAATGGTCAAGTATGACTTGAACACAACCTACAGACGTGATAGCGTCGGCTTGTAATTTGAATATACGAGAAAATAGCCGGATAAGCAGCCAGGGATCTTTGAATGCTATCGCGTTCCACTGTTGAAGGCGAAGCTAAGCGTCCTCCAATTCTGAAGGTGTTTCGCTGTACTTTGGTTCTAGGCAACATTGAGGGGAATGTTGAAAACCGAGCCTTCCTAAATTTTGATCGGGCCCCATGCGGCAGAAAATACGGTGTCGGCGTCAACGGTGTCCAATAATGATATCGCGTTCCACTCTTCTAGGCGAAGCTTAAGCGTTACTTCCAAGCAATCAATAAAATGTTATTCTCGCTCTCCAAGGTTGAGGATCAAATTGTGCATCGCGGACAATCCCTTGACTGCTTTGTAGGTGCTACTTCTTTCACAAACATAGTTAATGCTCATGCTGCGTCTTAAGTTTCTGTAAAAATATAGTTTTTCCAACCTAAATAAACGGCATCAATTAAAAGCACCATGAAATAATTCCTTCTCCGTGATCTGTCTTTTAGTGCTATAACAAGAAAAGACACGTAGAAACTTCATGCGAACGACATATGCATGTGGACACTTGACCCACCCGTCTCCAAATGCGTGCTCGACTACAGTGAAAATTATAGCCAACTATATGCGGCGTCGGGTTCTCCAGCTCTATACTCCATCTCACAAGCTGTTGTCGGCACTGCGGAAGCTACACGAATTCTTAGCCGAATGCCCCTCGATATGTGCTCATTCGCGCCGCGTCGTCTGCTCAGCGTCTGCTTGCCATTTTGTCGCATGCTCCATGGTTGGTGGATTGACGCAAAAAATATTTTAACGCCGTAACCATAAGCTGCGTTTACATGCATGCGACCGCAGGGCTTCGCTTTACTTGTACGCTTACCCTGCAGTTAGTTACCTTGCGGCCTCCTTAGCAAGCAATAAGGACGAACGCCCTCATAAATCTTGGGAGACGCAGGTTCGGACGCGCTGACCAGACGAGCGGTGCATCGGCTCCGCCAACTTTTGGCTGGAACCGCGGCTCAAGACATCGGATCTCCGAAACTCTGGTACCATCAGATGCGTGAAGACAAAA